>NC_058132.1:132837134-132857134 GCF_016433145.1 Gracilinanus agilis | reverse complement strand
CCAACTAGTTGCATGCTCCTTTCTTGTTAGAATCCACGTTTCCAAAGTATCAGGAACTAGGTAATTAGTGAGTCAATGAACATTTATAAAGTGCCTCCTGTGTGCCAGGAACTTTACAAATATAATTTCATTTTATTCTTATAACAACTTTGGAATACAGGGGCTATTATTGTTCTCATTTTACAGTTAAGGAAACTAAGGCAAACAAAGGCTAAGTGAGTTGTCCAGCTTCACATAGCCAAAACTTGTCTGAGGCCAAATTTGAACTCAGATCTTCTTTATTCCAGTTCTGATGCAAATAACTATACAACTTAGTTATATATAGGATAAATTGGAGCTAATGAATAGAGAAGTGTGCTACTGGAATTAAAGGAGATTGGAAAAGGCTTCCAGGAGAAGATAGGATTTTATTTTGGACTTGAAGGAAGCTGGAAAAGTTAGGAGGGAGAGATAAAGAGGGCATAGGGGATGGACAGTCAGGTTCAAAAGCTCCTACAACAGCAAAACATTCTCAAATTAGCAGAATAAGGCTCCAGAGTACAGGTAGATGGTGCAATGGATAGAGTGCTGGGCCTGAAGTCAGTTCAAATATGGCCTCGGTTGCTAGCTTTATGACACTGGGCAAGTAAATATTTCCCTCAGTATCAGTATTCTCATCTGTAAAATGAGCTAGAGAAGGAAATGGCAAACCACTCTGGTATTTTTTCCCAGAAAACCCCAAAATGGGGTCATGAAGAGTCAAACACGAATGTAAAAATCAAACAATAAATGGTCCCTAATCCAAATAGCAGGGCAGGGATAGAATGATAAAACCTGGAATTATCTGAATTTAAGACTAGCATCCAATATTACAAAATTGGGCAAGCATTAGAGTTTGCTAATTGTACAAAGCCCCAATCAGGATACCTCCTTGAGGAGTCAGTCGGGAGTGGGGGGGAAGGAGAGGAGAGCAGAGAAGCCAGCTCAGGCAAGTAATAAGGTTAGGAGAAGAGTGGAGAAAATGACTGGGCAATGGTGGCAGAAGTGAGAGTGAGAATGGGCTGATGCCCAAGGGATGTGATCTTTCAAAAAGAAGAAAAATTATTCATTGGTTTAATAATCAGTAAATATAGAATGAGAGAGCTGAAGAGAGATCTTCAAATCCAGTCCCCTTATTTTACAGATGAAGTATCTAGCAAAAAGATTACTGCATTAGGTGTCAAGGGACCCAGATTTGAATCTTGGTTCTGTTACTTTCACTTGGTAACTGTGTGATCAGCAAGACCTTTTACTTCTCTTGTCCTTAATGTTCTTATTTCTAAAATAAGGGTGCTGGATGATGATTTCTAAAGTTCCATCTAGGTTCAAGAGTGCCTGAATATTTACCTTGTTCTGAATAGGTGCCTCACTGTAATAGTTAAGTCATTAAAAATCGATTATCATACACCACTGTGGTTACTGTATATAACATTCTCATGATTCTGCCCACTTTGTTTTGTATCATTTCATTTAAGTCTTTCTAGGTTTTTTTTTTGTGATCATCTCCTTTATCATTTCTCATGGCAATAGTATTCCATTACAATCATATACCACAACTTGTTCAGTCATTCTCCAATTGATGGACAATTTTGAAGGCATTAAATTGTAAAGTTTTTGTACAAATAAAATGAATGTACCCAAGATTAGAAGGAAAGCAATAAGTTGGGGGGGCAGCAATTTATAAAGTTTCTCAGGTAGAAGTCTCGTATTTAAAATATGTAGAGAACTGTGAACTGATTCAACCATTTTGGAAAGTAATTTGGAATTGCCCTCAAAAAGTTGTAAAACTGTGTATGCCTTTTGATCCTGTAATACCTCTGTTAAGTTTCTTTCCTAAGGAGATTAAGAAAAAGAAAAAAACCTTTAAGTTTTAAAAATATTTATAGCACTCCTTTTTCTTTTGATAAAGAACTAGAATATGAAGAGCTTTGTCAAATATATAAGAATACGAGCCATTCTTCAACTGATAAAGGGCCAAAAGATATGTATAGACAGTTTTTGGATGAATAAATCAAAGCTATACTTAACTAAATGAAAAAATGCTCTAAATCATTATTGATTAGAGAAATGCAAATCAATATAACTCTGAGAAATCATCTCATACCTTAAAGTTTCCCTGCATTGACCTCCCAATCTGGTAAGTATGAAATAGGACCCCTGCAACCCCTAAATAGATAGCACCACAAGTAATTTTCCTGTCCTTTAGGAAACCTTTCAATACCATGCTTCAAGGAACTGGAGTAAGTCCTCTGGAGTATGTGTCTTTGGCTTCACAAGCTTATTTCTATATTTAGGAAAACCTTCTGATACTTTGTCATCCCTCACTCTTTCCATTTGTCTCATGTACTAGAGTTTGCCCATGGTGTGCCCTGAAAAGGGCCTAGGCTACTTTGTATGGTATTCTCAAGGTGCCAGATAAATTGTTGTTGTTGTTCAGTCAAATGTGATTCTTTGTGAACCTATTTGTTTTTTGTTTTTTTTTTTTGACAAAGATACTGGTGTTCTTTGCCATTTCCTTCTCCATTTTACAGATAAGGAACTGTGGCAAATAGGGCTTGAGTGACTTGTTCAGGGTCACAAAACTGGTAAGTGTCAGAGGTCAGATTTGAATTTAGGAAAATGAACCTTCCTGACTTCAGTTCAGGCACTCTATCTGCCGTACCACCTAACACCTCCAGATAAATATAGAAAAATAATTACAAATAAACTCATCCTGGCACAGATAAACCTAAAGAACAGGCTTCTTTCTTATGGTCATTTCCAATTTAATTTCCTTTCATCCTTGATTCTACCCCTAGTTCTGGCAAAACTTCCTGGCTGCTTTTATGAACTCTGACTCATTCATAGACTGACTGGTGTGGTGGAAAGAGCAGCACCTTTGCAATTGTGTTCGTCACAGGTTCAAATCTTTGTTCTATGGCTTTTTATCTGTATGGCCTTGGAGAAGTCACTGGAGCTCTTTGGATCTTAGCTTCCTCATGAGTAAAAGGAGGATATTTAAATAGATGACCTTTAAATGTTCCCTCTAGTTTTGAATTCATAACTTCTATGTCCTGTCCACTGACTGTTACTAAAATAATTGTTTTCTTTCCTGGTCCTGCAGCCCAGGCAGGAAAAATACTTAAGAGATGCACTTCTGCTCTTACAGAAGCGTGGTCTGTACTCGGTACATGTCAAGTTTTTCTGAAGAACGCTTTTTTGTTGTTGTTTTTTAAAATTTATTAATATTCATTTTTAACATGGTTACATGATTCATGCTCCTACTTTCCCCTTCACCCCCCGCACCCCTCCCCACCCATGACTGATGCACATTTCCACTGGTTTTATCATGTGTCATTGATCAAGACCTATTTCCAAATTGTTGATAGTTGCATTGGTGTGGTAGTTTCAAGTCTACATCCCCAATCTGAAGAACGCTTTTATAAGAGCCCTGATATTTTCAGAAGAATTTTGTGGATTTATGGCAACATATTCCCTTATCACCATTCCCTTTTTGCTCAAAGTTACATGACGAGTATCAGATCACCATCAAATTTCCAAGAAATCTAAAATTTCTTTTAGTCTTCCTATAGCAAAATTAATACACAACATTGGCATATCCTAAACTCTATGTTATGTATGTCCTTTACTTCAGCTCAAGACAGAACAAGGAGAGTGTTCCTTTTTGCTGATTGGAGCAAAGACATACACCGTTATCTGAAACTGACATGGTGAATGCTATCATACTCAATTCCACAAATGTTTGGGATGGCTAAGTAGCACAGTAGATAGAGTGCCAAGTCTAGAGTCCAGGGGAAGTGGGTTCAAATCTGGCCTTGGACAGTTCCTAATCATGTGACACCAGGCAAGTCACTTAATCCCAATTGTATAGTCCCTCCCACTCTTCTGTTTGTGAATCTATATGAAGACAGATGATAAGGATTAAAAATAAAGAAAAACCACACAAACGTTTATAAAGCACTTACTGTGTACAAGGTGCTGAGTTAGGCTTTAGGGGAAATCAAATACTTTAATGAATTTATGATCAAAGATCTATGTCATCATCTTACTCAATAACATGCTCTTGCTTTTGAAGTCCTTCACAATCTGTCCCCTTCCTAACTCTCTAGTTTTTACATTTTATTCTAAGCATTCCATGATCCAGCAAAAATTGGTCTTGTTGCTATGTGTCTCCCACAATAATCACTAGCCTGACTGTGTGTAGAAGCCTGGAATGTTCTCTCTCCTTACTTTCTCTTCCTGAATTCTCGGATTTCCTTAAAGATTCAACTTGAATCTTACCTTAGGCAAGAGGCTTTTCCTATTCCTTCCTTGCCCTCCCCAACTGCTAGTGTCTTCCCACTAAGATTACTTCTCATTTACACTCTAATAGATGTGATGTGCACATAGTTGTTTACATGTTGAATCCATTATTAGAGTGTGAATTCTTGGGGCATCTAGTAGCTGAGTGAATGGAATGGCAGACTTGGAGAAGGAAGGTTATGTGTTCAAATCTGGTCTCAGACATATCCTAGACTCTGCTGAAGTCACTTAATTCCAATTGCCTAGCCCTTGCAAGCTCTTCTGTCTTGGAATCAATAGTTAGTGTGAAATCTAAGACAGAAGGTAAGGATTTATTTGAAAAAAATGAGTTTTTTGAAAGAAAAAACTGTTTTTTTTTGCCTCTTTTGTATCCTTAGCCCTTACCACAGTGCCTCACACAGTAAATTCTCAATAAATGTATGTTGATTGACTGACTGACAATGAGGGTGTTCCTATCAATGATGAATTCATAATTCATCCCTAGCTGCTCATCCTGCTCTCCCTCCACATAAGTTTTACACAAGAGGTACATCTATTATTCTTGGGGATTTCCTTGCATTCTTGTGGACTATCATTCTATCCATTCATTCCTCTTGCCATGTGACCATATCTTTTTGATAGATGTTAGGCATAAATAGAGAAAAATCAAATAGTTCCTATTTGCAAGATGCTAACATTTTACTCATATATGGAATTTTTAAAAGCTATTATATTGACCTCTAAGTACTTATATTATTTTTTTAAACCCATGAATTCTGTTTTGGTATTAGTTCTAAAACAGAAGAGAGGCAAGGGCTAGGCAATCAGGGTTAAGTATCACATAGACAGGAAGTATCTGAGGCTAGATTTGACCCTGTGTCCTCCCGTCTCCAGACCTGTCCTTCTATCCAGTGTGCTACCTAGCTGCCCCAAGCACTTCTATTCTACTAACATGTTAATATAGGAACTTTAAAAATCGTTCCCTTCTAGTATATATATAGAAATATTCTACAGGGATGTATAGTTTATATTACTCCAATTGTGAAACTAAATGAACATTTTATCACATAGTTTACTATTTCCTTCTCCCTGAAATGGATGAGCAAGAAGCTAAGAGAAAATTAATTTCAGCAGCATTCTATAATCTCATTAAATTCTTTATGGATCCAGAAATGATCACCTTCTTTACACTTATGGAAAATTTGACCTGTTCACTCTGACTAATCTAGATTTAGCAATGAAATATAAGGTTCCAGCTTTAATTTTTTAAAAAAATTACAATCCTTTAGTATATTCTCTAAATCTTTCTCTACATGCTGTTTTCCCTTTTGAAGACACCTTAAACTTTTCTAGGTCCCCTATAGGGTCAAAAATAGTGCTTTACACATGGAAAAGGATCAAGGACTATGTGATGATTAATCAAAGTCATTAATGATATTGTCCTATTGACATATCTTCCAGTAATGCTCATCCATTCAGACAGTTTTACGATCAATAGGCTGCATTTGCAATGTGCTTGTATCTTGGGGTTAGGTGTGACATGAGCAAAAATAAAAATGACAGCTTGGCCACCCAGGGAGTAAACTCATCACCCTCACCCCATTAGCCCTAACCTCTCTCTTTTTCAATAGGCTAGTACTTAAATGGGATAATGGGTTTAGTTCCAAATAATGAATTTTTTCCCTCTTATTTAATTGTCTTCTAATATTACAAGAACCAGGGCTCCTCAGCATGGTCACTTTTGAGTCACTGAATTCATCTGAAAAATCTAGTAACCCAAACTGAAAAATGGAGTGGACAATGGGCTGAATAATCTTTCTTTTTGCTGAAAAGCATGAGAGAAACTTTTTAATTACAAGTTGGTCAGGATCTGAATTTAATTTTTAGGATTAAAAAAAGATAGACTGATACCTGGCAGCCATGTGATGTCCTCATTCCAGGGGTGTGCCTTGGGATTATGGAAATTATGTCATGACTGAATTCAATTAATCAGTTAGCAAGAATTCATTTAAGCACCCCCTACATTCACAGTTAATGAATTAAGACGCTGTAAAGAACATAAAAGAAGTGTAAGTCTTGGTCTTTGTCCTACATAATTAAATTTTACAAACATTTATTAAACTCCTATGGTGTAAGACACTGTATTTGGCTCTGAGAATACAAAGATAAAACAAAAGCAAAAATATTATTTGCCCTCAAGAAGTTTATATCTTACTAGAGTTGGGGGAGAGATGATATATATCAGTGATTCCCAAAGTTGGAGCCATCGCCCCCTGGTGGGTGCTGCAGCAATCCAAAAGAGCGGTAATGGCCACAGGTGCATTTATCTTTCCTATTAATTGCTATTAAAATTAAAAAAAATTAATTTCCAGGGGGCTAAGTAATATTTTTTTCTGGAAAGGGGGTGGTAGGCCAAAAAAATTTGGCAACCACTGATATATACAAAGGGAAATTCAAGGGAATTTGAAAGGGAAAGCACATTAATATGTGCTAAAGTAGATAGAACAGTGATGGGCAAACTTTTTAAAGAGGGGGCCAAAGGAAAGGAAATGCTCATCTGTCAGTCTGTTTCTAAGACAAATCTTTTGAAGTTTCATTGTATTGTATCCTACTCATTGTATTCATCAGATTAGGAATAATGTCACTCAGCCTGATAGAATATTTCAGGGAGCCCACATCTGGCCTGTGTGCCGTAGTTTGCCCAACACTGGACTGGGATAGAGCATTTGACCTGGTCAGGAAGACCTGAGTTCAAATCCATTCTTAGACAATTTACTAGCTGTGTAATCCTTAGCAAGTCACTTAACTTCTGTCTAACTGTTTCTTCATCTGTAAAATGGGGATGATAACAGCACCAGGGTTGTTGTGAGGCTCAAATGAAAGAATATTTGTAAAACTCTCTGTAAACCTTAAAATAATATATTAATTCCATTATTATTACCACCAATAGATGAGAGCAGGGTTTTGTTAAGACAAAGTAGCCTTCAGGGAGGAGAAGATATTTGAGCTGAAATTTGATGAGAGATGAAAGTTTTGAGACAGAGTTGAGGAAAGATTGAATTCTCTCCTTCCCATTTCACAAATCCTTGGTATCATCTCCCATTATTTCCTCCTTTACTGCAGTTTCTAATGAATTGGTAACCCATTTGCAAAGGCCAAATACTCTAGGTGCAACCTCAATCCCAGTTACTTCTGGCTTCTACTGCAAATTGCCTCCTCTACTATTTCCTACCTTCCTGAATCTTTGCTTATTAATTGACAACTGCTTATTAAATAACAATCTTTTTCCTTACTAACATTTGTGCTGCATATATATACAATTCTCCTTCTTCTTTAAAAAGACCTCATTTAATCTGATCATCCTCATAAGCAATTATCCTTTATTCCTCTTCCCTTTCTCAGTCATAAGATCTTTTTTTAAAATGTTATTTTTTGAAAAATAAATTTTTCCACGTTTACCTGATTCATGTTCTTATTCTCTCCCTCTCAAACCCTCCCCCCCATAGCTGAAACGCATTTCCGCTGGTTTCTTCATGTGTCATCAATCAAGACCTATTTCTATATTATTGATAGTTGTACTAGGGGTGGTTGTTTAGAGTCTACATCCCAAATCATGTCTGCATCAACCTATGTGTTCAAGTAATTGTTTTTCTTCTGTGTTTCCACTCCTGTTGTTCTTCCTCTGAATGTGGGTAGTGTTCTTTACCAGAAATCCCTCAGAGTTGTCCTGGGTCATTGCATTGCTGCTAGCACAGAAGTCCATTACATTCGATTTTACCACAGTATATCAGTCTCTGTGTACAATGTTCTTCTGGCTCTGCTCCTTTCACTCTGCATCAGTTCCTGGAGGTCATTCCAGTTCACATGGAATTCCTCCAGTTCATTATTCCTTTGAGCTCAATAGTATTTCATCACCAACAGATACCACAATTTGTTCAGCCATTCCCCAATTGACAGGCATTCCCTCATTTTCCAGTTTTTTTGCCACCACAAACAGTGCAGCTATAAATATTTTTGTACATGTCTTTTTCGCTATGATCTCTTTGGGGTACAAACCCAGCAATGGTATGGCTGGATCAAAGGGCAGGCATTCTTTTAGTGCTCTTTGGGCATAGTTCCAAATTGCCATCCAGAATGGTTGGATCAATTCACAACTCTACCAGCAGTGTATTAATGTCCCAATTTTGCCACGTCTCCTGCAACACTCATTACTATTCCCTTCTATCATTTTAGCCAATCTACTAGGTGTGAGGTAGTACCCCAGAGTTGTTTTGATCTGCATTTTCTAATTATTAGAGATTTAGAACACTTTCTCATGTGCTAATTGATAGTTTTGATTTCTTTATCTGAAAATTGCCTATTCATGTCCCTTGCCCATTTATTAATTGGGGAATGGCTTGATTTTTTGTACAATTTATTTAGCTCCTTGTATATTTGAGTAATTAGATCCCTGTCAGAGTTTTTTGTTATAAAGATTTTTTCCCAGTTTGTTGTTTCCCTTCTGATTTTGGTTACATTGTTTTGTTTGTACAAAAACTTTTTAATTTAATGTAATCAAAATTATTTATTTTACATTTTGTAATTTTTTCTAACTCTTGCTTCGTTTTAAAATCTTTCCTTTCCCAGATATCTGACAAGTATACTATTCTGTGTTCACCTAATTTTCTTATAGTTTCCTTCTTTATATTCAAGTCATTCACCCATTCTGAATTTATCTTGGTGTAGGGTGTGAGATGTTGATCTAAACCTAATCTCTCTCATGTTGTTTTCCAATTTTCCCAGTAGTCTTTTTCAAATAGTGGATTTTTGTCCCCAAAGTTGGGCTCTTTGGGTTTATCATAGATTGTCTTGCTGATGTCACTTACCCCAAGTCTATTCCAAGGATCCTCCCTTCTGTTTCTTAGCCAGTACCATATTGTTTTGATGATCACTGCTTTATAGTACAGTTTAAGATCTGGTACTGCTAGAACACCTTCCTTCACTTTTTTTTTTCATTATTTCCCTTTATATTCTTGATCTTTTGTTCTTCCAAATGAACTTTGTTTTAGTTTTTTCTAATTCAGTAAAAAAGTTTCTTGGTAGTTTGATAGGCATGGCACTAAATAAGTAAATTAATTTGATTAGAATGGTCATTTTTATTATGTTAGATTGTACTACCCATGAGCAATCAATGTTTTTGCAATTGTTTAGATCTAGTTTTCATTGTTTGGAAAGGGTTTTGTAGTTGTGTTCCTATAATTCCTGTGTTTGTTTTGGTAGATAGATTCCTAAGTATTTTATATTGCCTAGGGTGATCAGTCATAGGGTCTTGAAGAAGCAATTGGTACCTCCGCTGCCTCTCCTCTCACTCTTCCTAGATCTTATGTAATCTGCTTTCTGGCCTCATCATTCAACTGAATTGTCTCTCTGCAAAATTACCAATGATATCTTAATGGTCAAATCTAATGTCTGTTTCTCAATCCTCATTATTCTTGACCTTCTTGTAATGGTTAACACCTTTTTCTCCTGGATACTTTCATGTCTCTACATTTTTAAGACACCACTCTTTCCTGGTTCTCGTCTTATCCCTTTATTTGCTTCTTCTCAGATGTCTACACTAGATGATCATCTCAGTCTCAGTTTCTCACTTGTAAAATGGGGATAGTAATAGTACCTACATCATAAGGTCTTTGTGAAAATCAAATCAGATGTATAAAAAGTACTTGTGTAACATGTAAAAATACTTAAAAATACCATGTAAATGTTAATTATTATTATTAGCTATTATTATTGGGAATCTAGAATGAACATAGACAAGGAAAATGAGGAACCTAACTGAAGTGGAAGAAACATTTGGGAATAGTATAAAATATGGTAGGTAAAGTAGAGCCAGATTAAACACAGAAAGGAATTTGGACTTGTCCCAGTAAAGAATAGGGAGCTATCAGAAGTATTTGAGCAGAGGAGTATCATTATATCAATAGTGTTTCAGAAACATTTGTGGCAGTTGAAAAGGAAGAATTCAAGTGAGGAGGAGGTGGAAGTTGAAATACAAGCTAGGAGGTATAATGATCAAAAGGCAAAATGACTGATCAATTTATTAAACAAATTCATGCTAACTGACTAACAAATTGGGACCATGCCTGTTTCCCAGTTTAGGGCTAGACCCTGAATACAGGGGAAGACAGACTTTTCTACATTAAAAATAGTTAATCAAATAAGGCCAATTAATTAAAAGGAAACTACATAAAATTTAAGTAATCTGATTCTATTCAGATGAAAGATTAGAGATTTTACAAGTTAGGAGAGGGAGAGTGAACAGGTTAAATTCTCTGATTCAGGATTTCAGGAAAAGAAGTGTCCTAATCCTCCCAAGTATCTGCAAACAATCAAAGGAAGAAGGAAATGTTAATTGATTAATGAGCATAGGGCCAGTTTTCAGAAAAGACATATAGGTTGCTTGAGATACACAATCATGAGAAAACTCTTTATGTCAGTCTTAGTATATGACTGATTTTTTGGTCAATATAGTCTAAGAGGTCAAGGATCTCTAAATAGCAGGTACAAGAGGTCCAGTGTCCCAGCCACACAGGACTAGATTCAAACAATGCAATAAGGTTTTCTCCCAATTCCCACAATTGAATAAACTTTTCTGACAGGACTAAGCCCATAATTAAAGAGAAAGAGAACTAAGCTAGCTCCAGAACTGAGTCACAAGATAGAGTCAGTATGTTTCACTCAATTTCTACAATTAACCATTTGCTGTCTCAATCCCCCCCCCCACCCAATTCCTTTAATTTTCTTACAGAAGATGTCATAATCATTTTAGGCAAGAAAGATGTGGCCTTCCTTTGGATATTAGTTGTGGGAACAGAGAAGAAGTAATCCTGAGAAGTGTTTAAAAAGAAGAGATGATACAAACAATGGTAACTAAGTATAGGGGATGAAGGAGAAAGATGTCATTAAATTTTCTTTCCTGGGATGCCGGGAAGAATGGTGATTATTTAGAGATTCTTAGTCCTTTATCCCATATATCCAATGCCAGCTACAACATACCATTCAAGCCATTATATTTTATGCTATTGTGGAAAGGGCATTTTATTGATAGTCAAGAAGCCAAGGATCTAGTCCCAACTCTGCCAAATGTGGGCAAAACACAACCTCTCTAACCCAGTTTTCTTAGCTGCAAAAAGAAGGTGTGCAATTAGAAAAACTTTAAGAATCTTCCTAATATTATGATTCTATAGTCTAGGCACTGAACAGAATGAGGCTATGTTGGAGATCACATCATTCCTGCCATTCCCAGAACTTTAACCACATGGAATTTGTGCATATCACAAAACTTATAAATTTATTTCATAGTCTATTACTCAGAATCAGTTTCAATATCATCCTTACAATATGAAAGGGAGAGAAAAATGGAACATATTTGAACCTAAAAACTTCAGATATTTAGGTCTGGGAGGGACTTCAGAGATCATCTAGTTCAATCCTTTCATTTAATAAATGAGGAAACTGAGGCTAGAAACATTTTGCTGCTTGTTCAAGGACATGTGAATTAAAATCACAAAATCTGGATTCAAATCCAGGTCCTATGAACCCAAATGTACAATTTCCAAGTATTCCATGCTTTTTACAGTGGTTCCAACCAAATTTAAGTCAGATCTTTTCATGGCAAATTGAAGCATCATTGTTCCATAGACACTGGAAAGAAAGAATATTGTTTCTTTATCCCTCAAACTCTAGCAAACTGAACTGGCAACTGCAAGGAGAGTTTTGAAGGCTGCTACCAATAGGATTGCCAGTGCCTAGGAATGAACTCCTCTAGGCAAGGTTTTTTTCCACAGAGCAGGTAGCATTGGGTAAGAACAACCTTCAATTAAATGACTCCTTTCTCAGCCTTGTTCTTAGGTTCTTCAGAGATAACACAGAGGAATTTCACTGCCTGACAAGATCCAGAGCAGCTGTGGTCTTTTCAGACCTGAAAGAGAAAAGTCTAATGGGTATTGAGAAGACATTCAGCTGTTGATTCTACATTCCACTGGGTTTCCCGCCAAGTACAAGCTAGCACAGAAAGCTCTTTTTGTGTTATATATGGCCTTCCATGCAGACCATTATCATAGATAAAATGCAGGGTTACAGAGATTGACTAACAAACATGTTCAACTTGTTTCCACAATTATTCTTGACTTTGCTGGCTTAGTAGCATACAATATAAAGCCTAACCAGCCATGAGTTACCTATCAACAAAGTCTGTTGTTTGGCTCTTTCCCCCCTCCCTGAAGAATTAAATAAATACTTTTCCTTTCTAATCCAGTGGAAAATTGTCATTCAAGTTTCACATTGAACAGAATGCTTGGTTCAACAGTCTAGGCCACAAGTCAGTGTGGGGAAGATTTCCCTTATGTTCCCAGGAGAGTGGGTCAGTTTGTTATTCCCAGTTTCTGAAGCAAAGAGGGAAATAAAGCCTGGCCACAAGCCGTCTAACAAAAAAAGCAAGGTTAGAAAACTCTGCCCTAATTTCCTGCATTTTATGTATGCAAAAATCTCTGAAACAAGCAAGGAAGGGGAAAATAAAGAAAAAGAACATATTCTGAGATCCATTAGGACAAGAATGAGCCCTCTCTGTTAAATAAGTTGTGAAACAATTTTCTCTCCTTATAGCCTTTCTCTTGACCAATAACTAATTGAGAGAGTGAAAAAAAAACAATTATGTGCCATCTGTCATTCTCTTCCCCCACAGATTCTTCTGTTTTCCTTGTACTCAGCAATGTTGATGGAAAGACAATTACATTACCAGACCATTTCAGAGAAGAGGGCAATCACTGGCTGCACAAGATCAGTTTTCTCCTGTAAATATAAGGGCCTCCATATTTTGTTTTACTTTTCCCCTTTTACTCTCTTCCTCCTAATTTGATTCAAGGATTAACTATTTAGAAGGCTAACTGATATGGCTAGCCTACTAGCAGATAATGGCTTTCAGACTTTAAAAGTGCTTGAGAAAAGGCTGATCTGATAAGAAGAATAAAGGAATGTAGAAGATCAAAATGAAATATTCCCAAATTTTGATCCTCTACTAAGGTCTCATGGAGATCATAGATTTTGCTTATTAGGGTCCCAAATGAGAGGTCCTTTGCCAGTGTGAATGGTGAAAATTGATTAATTCCATCAAATTCTTCTAACTTCACTTAAAATTCTTTTGAATCAATCATGGCTTTTAGACCTAATACAAAATGTCTTTGATCAGCTTAGATTTCTGAAAACCATTGTATAAACTGAATTAAGGTTGCACAGAAAGTCCATTTCAGTTGGTCAAGAGATTTGGGCCATGTCTTTTGGGGATTATATAAAATCAAAGAGTTAGGTAGAAATTAAGAATTTTAGCATTTAGCATCTCAGTCCTGGAAGCCTCCAACTGAACCCATGAGAAAGAACCATTTTGGGAAAAGAGAGGGCTTCCACCTTGACTTGTTCTCCCTTCCTTTCAGAGGGTCAAAGAATTTGGACATTTTCATCAGCTCTTAGCAGTGTCCCCTCAACAATAGGAATAGTGGCAATGTCTGCACTGGGAAGAAAGGGCAGACTAGCCATAACAAGAGGCAGAATTCAAGAAGATTCACAAGGAGCCTAGAAGTAAAGCCTCACCATATACCTAAAAGGACCCTCTTGGGGACTCCAGCAAAAGAACTTTGAAGAGCTATGAGTTACCTCTTTGTCATATATGCTAAGCTTGAGCCCACTTTATGCATAGGTGAAGGATTGGGTCACAGACATTTGAGGGAATCTTTTGTATCCACTATCATTATTATACTCTTATAGCTATAATGTCTAGCAGCAAGGGGGTACAGTGGATAAAGTGCCAGACCTGGAGTCAAGAATATTCCTCTTCCCGAATTCCAGTCTAGTCTTGAATATTAATCGTGTGACCCTGGGTAAGTCACTTAACCCTATTGGCCTTAGTTTCCTCAAATGTAAAATGAGCTAGAAAAGAAAATGGCAAAATATTCTACTATCTTTGCCAAGAAAAGCTCAAAAGAGCTCATAAAGAGTCAAAAATGACTAAAAAATGACTAAACAACAATCTATTATTATATTTAGAGATGTCACATCTCTGTATCATTTATATAAATAAATACAATTTAATTATATAATACATTTCATTATGTCTAAATAGACATAATAATTGAGAATTAATATAGACAT
The DNA here is from genome assembly GCF_016433145.1 of Gracilinanus agilis. Taxonomy (NCBI): domain Eukaryota; kingdom Metazoa; phylum Chordata; class Mammalia; order Didelphimorphia; family Didelphidae; genus Gracilinanus; species Gracilinanus agilis. Next base: position 132,842,653 of record NC_058132.1, on the reverse strand, counting down.
ATTTTTCTATACTATTATATTCATGTATTTACTATATCCTTAGTAAATACTCCCTTCTAAGAGTTAATTAAGTCTGGCTTATTAATTAATATAAAATTATAATCAATGAGGGGAAGTAGAGCAATGGGACTTTATGCTAGAATATTTAAAAACATCTCTGTATCTTCAGATGGGATAAGAAGCCATATGTTGGGAAACTTGGTCTACCAATGGGACTGGGAGTTGGAAAACTAATTCTAATTCATTCACTGGATCAGGCTGATAGGACTGTTCTAGGGTGGGTTACTCAGTTAGAAGAATCACTGGTGGGTCCTGCAGCTTGACCAAATGGCATTGGGCTATACTCTCACATTCTGAACTTCCTTTTTATCATTCTGGCAAGGAAGAGCAATAGTAATCACTGTTAAGGCTTGACTATTTGGTGAAGCAGGCAAGGCTAATTCCTTTGACACTTGGGCACCATGTAAGATTTTGAGGACTAGCTAGTAACTCTTACTTCCTTTCTCATTCCTTTAAGGTACAGAAAAAGCAGATTGGTCACTGACAAAATGGCAAATTATCCTTTGGGAAAGTATGGGCTTTGCAGAAGAATCCAAGTTGCAGTTGAGCATGAATTCCCATTTCAGGGTTCTGAAATTCTTCTCTTTGGGGCCAATTCTTGAAATGTATTCATACATAACCAACATTTGCAAAGCACAAGGGCTAAAACATTTCCAAATGAGATCTTCACGAAAAGAAAGCCAGGAGCACAAAGACATCACTGTTCTTGAAGATGTATGATTACTGTGCAGCTGGCATCACAGCATGATGCCACACCAACCATGAGGGGACCCTGACATCTCTCTTCCTTTATTATCATATATTCATCTTCACTGAGCCCCTTGCAGGTTCTGCAGCTGTTCACTTCATTTGCAATATACCTGGAAAACTATAGTGATATATGACAGTCTCCTTGTGTCTAGTTTTCTCTTTTTTTTCACTAATCTATCCTTTAAATATTAGCCTATGTCACTCCTCTTCTTATAAAGTTCTTGTAGCTCCCTATTGCCTTGAAGATCAAATGACAACTTCTCTGGCATTTTAGGTATTTCACAATTTGTCTCCAACCTATTTTCCCTGGCTGATTACACATTATTCATTTCTACACATAATGTACATTCCATCAAAGTTGTCTACTTCTTGTTTCCTACACATAGCAGTAAATGCCTGGTAAATGTTGATACACTTTAAAGTTTACTCTGCTTTATTAATATTTTCTCCATCACTACAAAAAATCTAGACCAGGGTTGTCAAACATGTTGTCCCTGGGCTGTATGCCCCCCAAATATCCTAAAGTACAGTAAAATAAATTAAAATGTGACTGGGAAATATTTAACAAAATAAGCAAAAATACAATGAAACACAGGTAATGTTAATGTGTTTTTCCAAGTCAATATGTGGCTGCAGGGAATCTTATAAATGTTTAAATGGTTTCATTTCTATTTTTTAAGCCTTTACCTCCTGTGTTAAAATCAATACTATGTATTGAAGGCAGAAGAGTGGTAAAGGCTAGGAAATGGGGATTAGGTGACTTGCCCAGAGTCACACAGCTAGGAAGTGTCTGAGGTTAGATCTGATCTCAGGGCCTCCTGTCTCTAGGTCTGACTTTCTATCCACTGAACCACCTAGCTGACCCCAGCTTCTTTTCTATTTTATTTGACACTCTAGTCTAGACAATCAATTAAACAATAAAGTAAGCCCTAATTTGTAGTATTGTAATATTTGCCAGTTTCTGAGGTATATATGCTCATAATGAAAATTTAAAAATCAGCTCTAGCAAGTTGATTCAAACTGGTGCTAGCACAAACATTTCTGCCTATACATGATTTCCTCTCTAAGTGTCTTTCCACAAGTTGTTTTCCATATGTTGAACCTCCTCTCTTCTGCCTCTTAGAATCTCTGACTTCCAAATGTCAGCTCAGGTGTCCCCTTCTTACTATACGAGTTCTATGCTGATCTTTCCAATTGCTAGTATAGTCATTCCCATTACCCCTTTCTCCTACCTTGGAAATAACATTGTATTTATTTGTAAATATTTTGTACTCACTTGCCTTCTTACACAATTTCCCTCTTTAACCCCCCAGTAAAATGTCGGAGTAAAGGAACTTGCAAACTTTAAAGATCTATAGAAATGTGAACTGTCATGATGATGATGATGATGATGATGATGATGATGATGATGATGGTGATGATGATAATAATGTCAGTTCTTCCCTGCCCTGGGATGTGGTAATTGCTTAATAAATTCTGGTTAAACATACCATAGTGGTAATAAAGAAAAAAGATCTTATCTTGTGGGAATAGAATGTGCATTTCAAACTATGATCTCCATTGCTTCAAATTGTATGTCATGGACTTCCTATATTCTCTCCTCTCTTCCTGCCCCTCTGACTCATGTACTTTACAAATGGAAACTACTACTTTTCCCTTTGAAATTCATATTTTTTGTTTATGCTGACTTGTGCTTGTTTTTATGCAAGTTTCTTTGTAAGGCCTTCCATGCAGCAGTGCCCTGTCTTCCTGACCTAAATTGAGAGCTCTTAGAAACAAGAACAGTTTCAACTATTGTTTTCTGTTGCCTTCTATAATGGAGATTGAGATTATTCCTTGCATTGACACTGAAAAATCCAGGAGCTGAAATGCTTCTTTGTTTCCATGTGAGTCCCAGGCAACAGAATAAAGGATTCAAAATGAGAACTGATCTAAAAAAATTATTTTTTTAATGAAACTAAAATGCCACCCTAAAGTTGGTAGCCAGAAGTTTAATTAAATTAAATTAAACAAACTTTAATTATTAAGAAACTGCTTAATACCACAAGATAATGTATTAGAAACTAATGATACGAAGACAAAACAGCAACCACAAAAAATCCCCAAACAGTCCCTGCCCTCAAGGAGTTTATCTTCTATTAATGGAACATAACATATACATATATATGTATTTCCCTTCCATATCACTGGGGTTAGAGGCATAGTGCCTCAACCATTTTTGGCCCTCCCTTTGTATTAAAGAAGAAATCTGAATTTTTTCTCTTTCTCTTATGGGGTGTTAACAGTATCCAAAATTTGGCTTATTTGGTCATAGGCTATATATAGGTCAATGTTATTCTTTTTGTGTCATCAGTTAACTTTTGTGTCCTTTTCACAAACTTTAACTTTTTACTCATTTTAACTTTAAAAAAGAAATTATAAATATTTATGGAATTTGAAAACAAAATATGTTGATATTATATAATACGACACGTATATTCTCTGTGAGTTTCTAAACTTTTCTGTGTCATCTGCCAGGCTTTGTGTCATCCAAGGCTTCCATAAAACTTTCCAAATATTCCTACTTAATTTCTTATGCTGATTGGTAATTCATCAAAACTGTGATGGAGGAAATTGTCATGTGGAAGGGACACCTGTACTTATAAACACAAGTTAAAATTTTTAAAGGGAGAGACCAATAACAAGGAAGGGATATCTGAGAAGGCTTTTTATATAAAAATCGAGTGGAACTGAAGGAAGATAAGAATTATTAGAGGTAGTGATGGGAAGAGCGAGGATACACAGGTACAGGTAGGCTAAGAAAGAGGCATATGCAAATTCACAGAGGTAGATAGCAGATGAAATGTTGAATTTGAAGAATAGCTACTAGATGCATTTAGTTGAACTATATAATTTAGGAAGAGAAGTAATGCTAGATAATTTTGAGCCCAACTGGAGGATTGTAAATGAAGGTGGAAGTGTTTGTATTTTATCTGAGGGACAGTAGGGAGCTATTAAGAGGCAGTAAGGAGCATCTAAAGGTGGAAGAGCACAGAAAACAAGGATTCTTGTAGTTCTAAATGGTAGATCTATTGATACTAGTAGGAAAAGAAATGAAGTGATCATCAACAAATTAGTGAACAACTTAATCAGTATAGGAAATCAGAGACAAAAATGTAATAAGAGTCCTAGATGGAAAAATTCAATTTGAATATGCATGTGAGCTCAATGTAAGTTGTATGGATAGGAATGTTTGTCCTGTAAATTTGATAAATATAACAAGAAACTCGTTTAATTGTGTTGCTAGCATCCTTGGACCCTGCATTCTTCTAATGATGTGACTTTCCAGCAATGGAACTGATTTTTCTTTTCAAAAAATGATAAGGATTTTTTCTCACTGCTAGAATTATTGGGTGGGTGCAGGTTTTCTGTTCCAAAAGTTTTTATTTCTATTTTAGTATTGGATGGACAGCAACTTCTAGTACCATATCCTTATACTTTGTTAAATGGAGTTTTTGCCCTAATTTCCATTTGTTGAATTAAACTTCTTGGATATTGGATATTGGTGGACCAGTTTATTAAAGATAAAAAGCATTCCAAACTCTTAAACTGGAGCAGCAAATTGACACCCCAGAATGAATCATATGACCCCCTGCCTCCCATGTTATCACTCAACCTATATTCTTCACATACTTGATTAATAATAGCAAACATTTATAGTGTTTTAAGGATTACAAAATACACATAGGACTTTATTTTATTCTCACAAAAAGCCTATGGGACAAGTAAAAGTATTCTCTTTTTTGTAGATAAGAAAACTGAGACACTTAGAAGTTAAAAGACTTGCCTTAGATTTTGTAATTGATAAGAGTTCTAGGTAGGATTTGAATTCTGGTCTTCATGACTTCAAGTCCAGTGTTCCATCCATCTATTGGTTTCCAGACCTCTAAGCTCTGTTCTTGCTTCACTTATAATCTTAGCTACATGGAATTACCTGTCACTCAATTCAATTCCATTAGATCCTACTTAATTCAGCAATCATTGTTAAGTACTTATATGTTTGGCACTATACCAGACTCTAGGCTAGTGATGGTGAACCTATGGCATGGGTGCCAAAGATGACATGCAGAGCACTCTCTGTGGGCACTCAGCCACCCTCCATCCCCACCCCTCCCCCACTTCCAAAGTTCAAAACGCAGAGGGACTTGGGCAAAATTGTTCCCCTACCCCTCTCCACTGTCCCAGATGATATTTTTTCACACCCTCCACCTCTCTACCCACCAGACCAATGGGAGTGCACAAGGGTAAGGTGGGCAGCTCACAGATGGTAGAACTTGAGAGGAGTGGAACACTCTGGCCGCTTTCCTCACCCTCTCTATACTCCCTGAGGATATTCCTCACTTCACTCACCTCTCCATCCAGTAGTCCAATGGGAGTGCTTCCTCCCTCCCCTATGTGGGGTAATGGGCAGGGTGGGGCATATCCAGCATGTGGTGGGGAGGGGCACAGCATTGGGTCTTTGGGAGGGGAGGGGCCTGGCACTCTATCTCTGAAAGATTCACCATCACTGTAGGCATACAAAAATGCAAAAAGCAACAACTCTCAATTCTCAAGTAGCTTATAATCTAGTAAGAGGGATGAAAATACAGACACATTCAATTGTAATACAAATTAGAATGTGTTATATATATATATATATATACTCCATTCAATGGAGAGAGAGAGAGAGA
>NC_058132.1:132775308-132836768 GCF_016433145.1 Gracilinanus agilis | reverse complement strand
TATCTATCTATCTATCTATCTATCTATCTATCTATCTATCTATCTATCTATCTACCTATCTATCTATCTGTTTATTTTAAACCCTTACCTTCTGTCTTGGGGTCAATACTGTATATTGGCTCCAAGGCAGAAGAGTGGTAAGGGTAGGCAATGGGTGTTAAGTGACTTGCCCAGGGTCACACAGGAAGTGTCTGAGGTCAAATTTGAACCCAGGACCTCCCATCTCTAGGCCTGGCTCTCTATCCACTGAGCAACCCCTCTGCCCCACCCCCCAGCCCCATCCTTTGTTTTTAAATAAATTTTTATTGGTATCATTTTGTTTTTATATCTCTAACATACCCTATTATACCCAATTCAACCTTTTCCAAAGAGTCATCTTTTATAGTGAAACATAAAAAAGAGGAAGAAAAAAATGCTCATAGAAACTAATCAACATATAAAAAAAGTCTGAATGCTGTGTTCCATACTCATGAAGCCTCAATTCTATAAAAAAGGAAGGAGAAGTCACATCCTCTCTTAATAGTCTCCTCTGTGGCGGTGGGGGGGGTGGGGAGGAGGTCTCTCTTGTTCAAACCTCGACTCCAATTTATGTTTATATGATTTCATCTGATATTGCCTATTAGATTGTTTTCAAAAATCCTCAGTAAAGAAATCTAACTTTTTAATGCCAGAGGTATAGGACTTTAAAATAAATGGAGTTCTTTGGTTTACTGCGAGTGTAGACTCATAAACATATATGCCTTCCCATGGAGCCTCATTTCAAATATCTGAACAAGTTGAAGGAACATTTCTCATGGACATGAAACAGTGTTATTCAATTTCATTTTCCATTCAAGATTTTGTTGTTATTGTTCAGTTGTTTCAGTTGTGTCTGACCCTGTGACCCCATTTGGTGTTTTCTGGGCAAAGATACTGAAATGGTTTGCTATTTCTTTCTTTCTCCAGCTCATTTTACAGATGGAGAAACCGAGACAAAATGGGTTAAATGGCTTGCTGGAGTCACCAAACTAGTAAGTGTCTGTCTGAGGCTAAATCTGAATTCAGACCTTCTTCGCACAAAGCTGGGTGCTCTCTCTACTGCACCATTCAAGATGCCCTTTCCCTTTTAGGACAAAATGGAGAGCAGAAGAATGTGAAGGCTAAGGGAGAAGAAAAAGAAAAAGTAAAGGAAGCCAGTGTGCAAGATCAAATGGTGTATCTAATACTAAATAACAGTCTTGGAGAGGCATTGTGGTATCGTAGAAAGGGCAGTGAACTTTAAAAGACAAAAGACTGAGATCAGTTTCTAATATTGCCAGTGACTGCTGTGACCATAAATGAGCAGTAATTATAGTTTAGTTCTATATTAGGAAGGAGATCGATGAGAAGTATAATTTTTCCTAGCTGTAAGGAGGAACTGAAGGAAGGATTATGGGATGTGGAATCCTTATATGCCCCATGGGAAGATGCCCGGGACAAGCCAGTGGCCAGCAAATTTTAAGGAACTCTGGAGACCTTTGAGAGCAATCAAATAAACGTCAGATGAAATCATGTAAATATGAACTATAATATAGGTTTTGAACAAAAACGCTGCTACCTATTGCTACTCCAAACTGAAAATACTCATGGGCTATTGGAACCTTGTCTGACTCCTGACCCACCTAAGGAGTAATCTGCCAGGGCAGAATTTGCTACTGCACTGGGACCTACTGAATTTATCCCTTCCGTTACTCTCTTTCTCTGCTCTACTCATTTTCTGGTAAAAGTGGCATTGAGTTTCCTGCTCTCTAAAATTTTGCTTAGTTATAATAGCTCCTTTTATAATGAGTTTTGCCTCTACATGAGCTGATTTTTAATACTTTTTATATATTTGCTATAGAGGATTGGGTCACATTATAGGGAAAGATGAAGTAGAATCCTTAGACAATAGCTTTTGCCTTAACCGTAAGTCTATATTGAAGCTCTCCCTCTCTATAGACATAGGGAGGAACTTCAAGGAGAATCAAAGAATCTCATGTAGGAAGAGACTTTCAGAGGTCATCAAGGTGCTTATTAGCTATGTGACTCTACGTGAGTTTTTGCCCCAGTTTCCTTATCTTTAAAATAAGAGGGTTATACCTGATGGCCTTTGAAATACTTTCCCACTCTTTATCTCTACCGCCATCATCATGGTCCAATTTCCAACCATTACAGTGTGTCTTCTTCAGTGTTCTGGAAAACCAGGCATACAGTCTCTACCTGAAGTTCACTATTGAGGCAAAACTCACTACTTCTCTCTGCTTTCCACCTTTGTACAGCTTTAAATGGGACATTTTTCTTCGCATTAAATCTGAGTCTTTAACATCCAAACATTGGCTAATTCTAGGTCTATTCCTTCTTTCACATGACAGCCCTTCAAATTCATGAAGATGATTTTCCCCTTATGTGAGATAAACATGCCCATTTCCTCCTATAGAACACTATATAGCATCATTTTGATTTTTCTCATAGACTCAGATATACTCTTCTGAATATACTTCATCTCAACATGCCCTTCATATGGTGGAGTATCCAGAGATCAACACAAAACTCTACCCATTATCTAACCAGAGCACATTATCTGAGGTACCTTCCTGGATGCCGCCCTTTCCAAATATGCTCCTCCATAAATTTAAAGTTTGAGACTGAGGCTATCCTGCCTACCCTATCGCCATCCCTCTACCTGACTCAATAACGACTCCCCCCTTCCCACCTCACCTGGCACTTTGTATCTCTCTAATGCCCTGATCATGTGTGGTTTTTTGTGGGTGTGCTGCTCCTTTCCTAAACAACAAAAGTACAGGAGGGCAGGGATGGTGTTTTATCTAAACTTTGTGTCTCCCCAGCACCTAATGCAATGTACTGTTCAAGGTTTTTTCTCTTCATGGTATGAGACTTCTCTGGTTCTCATCTTTTATAAAAGAGGGAAAGGAAAGAAAATGCATTTATATAGAATCTAGTAACTAAGCACTTATTATAAATATTATTTCATTTGATCTTCACAACAACCCTAAGATAGAAGTATTATTATTATTAATTATATCATTAATTAATTAATTACTTAAAATATTTTATTAATATCTCCATTTTACAGTTGGGGAAACTGAAGAAAAGAGGTTAAATGAGTTGGCCCAAAGTCACACAGCTAATAAGTACCTGAGACTGAATTGAAACTCAAACCTTCCTGACTCCAGACCCAGGACTATCCATTATACCAAGAGCTGTCCTAAAAGTAAGTGATCTCTAAGACTCCTTTCAGCCCCAATGTTCTCCAGCCTATGATTTTTAGCTTAACATCTACTAGATCTGCGCTATTTCATCAGGGTCTGCAATAACAAAACTTGAGATTCATTCTCTGAGTGTTTGTCATTTCAGAGCTTTTGTTTACCTCTTTGGGATGTTTTGATCAGGCATTCATGCCCAGAGGAGAAAAGTCTTAAAGAACAGAGAATGTCTCAGGTAATCAGCAGAAGAACTGGAGGAAGCAGAACTTCCATGAAAGTATTAGAGAAACTTTGAGAACATGTTCACATTCAGTGCAATGTTTCTTGAATGAAACCAGGTAGTGTTTTTATCCTTGTTTCCCTCCCTTCTTTATAAGAAGGAGGGGGAAAAAGAAAAAGAAAATTCAGACTACCCAAGACCTATTCTGCAGACCCTATTTAACAGAGCTAAGATGTTCCCTAAATATTTATTTTCACAAGCATCATATTTACAGATGTGGAAACAGAGTTAAGTTAAAAATAACTCTTTACAATGGGGCAATCTCACATCGGCATGTTAGTCTAGAAATGAGACAGCTTTTTCAGCCTCATCATTCTGGGGGATTCTTTCTGACCAATACAAGCAAATAGCCCTAGCTTCACTTCCTGAGGATTTCCCCTTCTGTTTGACCTTACTTTAAGACTGCAGATTAGCCAGCAGGAGAGATAAATATGGACACTGACACTATCAGTTCTGGGGATCCAACCTTCTTTACTGCTGGGTATTTGGTGGAGATAGTGTTGCTCCCTCCAGGCTCCCAGAGGCTGGGTTGCTCATGAGCTGGTCAGGGCAAAGGGGCCTCTTACATTCCAATCCTCAGAGTGAATGAATACCTCACTTAGATGATGTGTCTTAACATAGCTCAGGAGAGCAGTAGAGTGCTTTCCAGTGCAGGATCAGGAAATAACTCTGGATAGAACAGGGGAGGCAGCCTAGTTCCTAGAGTGAATCCTTGGTTAGAAGTTTGGAGAACTGGTTCCAGTCTTGCCTGACCAATATTTCCCTGGGTGACCCATCTTGGATAAGGTTCTTCTTGCCTTTCGGTCGGTCTGTGCCTCACCTTCCCAATCAAAGGAACTGGAGCTGGTCCTTATCTTCAGAATGTGCATAAAGTGCTATGAAGGCTCAAAGACAATGAATAAGCTTAAATAACTTAACAAAGGTAGGAAACCAGCTTTGAACAAGTAGGGGAATATTTGAGTGTAAAAGAGATATGCAGTTTTAGATTGTTTGGAGCTCACAGGGAAAGAGGAAATAGATAGTCATTAGGATATCTCAGCACAAGTAGCTAAGACCATTACCTGTGCAAGGGAGACAGGTTCAGCTAAGAGGAGATAAAAAAAAAATAAATCATATTGTTTGCTATGTCTTCTATTTTCCAAAGTGTCTTGTCTTTGCTATCTTATCTTTTCTTGCACCAGAAAAGGCTTTTGGTTTTACTCTGACACTTCTTCCTTTTCAGAGGCAGATTGCTTAAGTTGCCAACTACAACTAATATGCCTAACCTAAGCATAAAAGAACCAGGGAAAACTGCAAGAAAAAAACAACAAAAAAACGAGGAGGGCACTGTGACTTTTTGAAAGAGGTATTGGATTTCCCGAACAGCCTCAGATGATTAGTTGTCCCACACCCTGGTGTGGTGTTATTTTGATTCTGACATGTCTCAGGCTTTCAGGCTGCATTGTAATGACTTCCAATCTCCCAATCTAATTTGCCCCAATCATGAAAAACTGGCCTGCACAGCAACACCTGATACCCACACATTTGTCATTTCTCCCAGAGCAGGGCCACCATAACTATAGTATAACAGAGCTCAGCTAATCCCCACTGCCTTCCACAAGGCAGCACCAGATTACAATCAGAGTAAGACCTACAGACCTTATTGGCATCTGATGGGGCTGCTCCCTAGGGACGGCCCACCTCTGTGCAGACTCATTTTCCAAATGGCAGGGCTAATTTGAACCTGTTTCAATGCGCTGATTACTCAGAAATCAGCAAGCAAGCCCAGCCTGTGCAAATAATTTCTACTCAAGTTTAAAATGACCACAGATCTCCATGGTTATTTCCTCGTGGAAAGTTATTTAGAAGAAGTGGCTCTCTTTTAAAAAAAAATCAGAGATGGATGTGCAGTCATTTGGCTGCGAGCTCTTATTATCGAGGCAACAGCAGAGCCTGCTGCATTTTAAAAGTTATTCACTAAACAACCAAGACTTTCAGAGAATGCCCTCTGCTCATACCCACCAAGCGTTCCAAAGTTCAAGCTATGTGACCGAATGCTATTTACTTACCTTGTAAATTTCAGGTCCAAAGAGGTCTTTGCCTTTTAAAACAGGACATCAAATGTTCAGGTTTTGTTTTCTCACATTAAAAAAAAAAATCTCATCTGTCATAGGCACACAGGCTCCTTTGGAGGACCCACCCTCTCCTTTCTGAACACCAATGAGGAGACCAGGGGAGCACATGTGGGAAGCTGCCTCCCTGGAAGTCTGTCACAGGAAGCATATGCTCTTTGTGACTGAGGTGCCAAATTAACCTTGGCGTGAGCCAGACAAAGCACCTCATTGTGGAGGTCCCCGGAATCTCTTGGGGAAGGAAAAAAAAAAAAAGAAAGCCTTCAGCCAATCAACAGTTTTCATGCTTTTGGCAAGATGGGACTTTCTGTCCTTCATTCATTTTAGAAAATATAAATCTGTTTGCTGTTAATTAGCTTCCCAATGAACCACTGTGACCATTTACAGGGATTCTGAAGTAGAGCCCTACCTGTCGAGATGATTAAGAGAGCCAGAGATAGGACAACTAGGTGGCTCAGTGGATAGAGAGCTAGGCCTGGAGTAGGGAGTCCTGGGTTCAAATCTGACCTCACATATTTCCTGTGACACTGAGCATGGCCACTTAATCTCAACTGCCTAGACTTTACTGCTCTTCTGTCTTGGAACCTATACTTGGTATTCATTCTAAGACAGAAAGTAAGGGTGAGATAGAGAAAGAGAGAGAGAGACAGAGAAAAGGAGAGAAAGTAATATGGTGGAAAGAATATGGAATCTGGAGTCAGAGGACCTGGGTTCAAATATCACTTCTGAGGCTTACTACCCTTGTGACTTTGGGCAAGTTGCTCAAGGAACTTAAGCTTAAGCTCCCTAGGATGCCCTGTAAATGAGGGTGTAAGACTTGTTGACCTCTGAGGTTCTGGGTAGCTCTAGGTCTATGATCTTGTGACCCACCTTAGTTTCCTCATTTGTAAAATGAAGGGGTTGGATGAGATGGCCACCAATGGCTGCCCCATTTCAACATCTATGTTTATATGGTCTAGGCCAGTGATGGGCAAACTACAACCTGCGGGCCAGATGCAGTCCCCTAAAATGTTCTATCTGGCCACATGGCATTATTCCTAATATGAAGAATACGATGAGTAGGATACAATACAATGAAACTTTGAAAGAGTTGCCTTAGAAACAGACTGACAGATGAGCATTTCCTTTCCTTTGGCCCCCTCTTTAGAAAGTTTGCCCATCACTGGTCTAGGGTATAGTAGAAAACAGGATTGGGGGTCTTCCTAGGAAAGAAGAACTATATAGAAAACCTCCTAAGTGATTTTGGTTTACGTGACTAGGAGTTGTGTGGTTATACCCTAATAGCCCACTTAGGCAATTTCTCTTTGAGAACTATTACAAGAATATTTTATTTGGAATTAATTCTATAGCTGTGCATGCACAGTAAAGATTGTTACCAAAGTGACAGCCAAAATTCTTGAATTGTGCCACCACCCTTCTCCTTCTCTCCCTTCCCCCCCAGCAATTTATGTTATTTGGAAACATTCCCTTTTGCCTCACTAGGCCCATTGGCAACATTCAGATTTGCCCCATGTCTCCATTGCAAAATCAAACTGGTGACAGACAGAGCATTTTGAGTTTAAGATTTCTGCCGGCCTGGCCAGAAACTGTTGTGAGGGGAGGGATGCATACTGAACTGCAGTGACAGGAGAACTTTCTGACTGACTGAGCAAACACTTGCTCATTTGGGTTCTTTCTCATCATGCCTTTATTTACATGTTGCAGCATGCTCTAGAAAAGAGAAGAAATGCAGGTGGGGAAAAGCAAGGCAGTATAACAGCAAATGTCTTCCAAATTCAAATTCAATTTTGCCTTTAAGACCCATCTGAGCTGAAAAACGTTGTTTACATAGATAATCGCCTGTGTAAAACAAAAGCAAAATTAAAATTTTCTTTTACACTTCTCCAGATTCTGCTTCTAACTCTCCAGAACTCTTTCTTCATCATTCCTCAATGCCTTTCTTAGCTTTACAAGATTTCTCCATCTTTGAAGCATTCTCACCCCGAAAGACCCTCTTTTCCCACTATGACTCCTTTCTCTGACCAGTTCTTCCCGGAATCTCCATTTTAAGGAAGTAAGCCAGCCATATTCACTGCTTTGTTCTCTCCTGGTTCTGAGGTGAAGAGAAAATACATTCCAGAAACAGGAGACCATTTATTCAAAGGTGTGGAGGTGGGAAAGAGAATATAACATTTGAAGGATAGCTAGCAAGTTAATTTGCCAAGAACTGAGAGTGTGTCAAGAGGAATAATATGTCTGGAAATGGTATGGTGGGAGCCATATGGTGGAGGGCTTGAAATACCAGGCTTGCGGTTTTATATGTTAACTTAGAGATAATAAGGAACCACTGAGGATTTCAGAGGTCAAAGTCTAAGGCTAAATCCAGAAAACCCAGGTTACAATGGCAGTCTTGGAATCTTTGAACACCTAGGCTTGTCCTCTACATAGGATAGAAGCTTAATTCAAGGTCAACCATGGAAAAGACACACATCCAGAGAGCCTTCTTGGCTTCACTGAAAGCCAGTGATAAATTGAACCAAGCACGGGAAAAATATTAGATTTTCACTATAAGGTTTCAGTTTTCCTCTTGGTATAGTTTATATTTATTTTGCATCATGCTTGTATGCACATTAAGTCTGCAATTTATACAATGTAATGTCTCTGGAATGTTTCTTTCCTTTCCAATTTGGTTTTTCTAAGCTTCCTTTATATTTGATATTAATGTATCTGATGGAGTGTAGTTTGGTCACTGAAATGGGTGCAACCAAGGAAGAGCCTGTATAAACTAGGCCACCATCAAATGTCACTCTGTTTTCATTAATGCAAGAGAGAGGGGCAGGGTCATACATTTATTCCTGAACACTTTTGTGGATAACAGTAGTGGCCACAGAATAAATCATTACCAAAGTCCCAACCTGTGCAGCCGGCTCTGGTACAGGCAGGAGACATCCATGGCTGTGACATCTTGAAAAATTAGATTTCTGCTGAGTGAAACCTTTGCTGACCACATAATTTTAGGATGTTTGAGGGAAATTTTGTAATAAAAAGAATTGAGGGGAGCAATGAATGATCTGAATCTTTATTGCCAATGTAATTGCTGGTTGCTTTTGTTCAGAGGAAAGAGCAGCTATTGATGCTTCCCATTAAGGACTTCCTTAACTTTTGCTTTTTCTCGTGTGTGTGTGTGTGTGTGTGTGTGTGTGTGTGTGTGTTCCCACACATAATTTTGGTCCATGATTTAATTCTGTTCCGGTTGTTCTTTCACCTAGAGATGCAATCTTAGAAGAAAATCCCTTTACCTTGCCTTAGAAATGCTTGTATTAAAAAGTTTTCAAGTTGGTTGGATTAATATGAGAATACTATGATTTATACAGCATGCTCCTGAGAAGTTGGCTATAAATTAAAATTTTGTAATTATTAAAAAATTCACTAGGAGAGTTTGCTTGAAAGAGTCTCGTGGTGATTTTTTCCCTAACAAGTAATCAACCTCTAATTTATGTTCTGTTATAAACTTAACTGCCATCCACAAACAAATATTCAAGTATCCAAATAAGAACAACAGAATATTACACAGGCATCTGGAAGCTTTCATTATTAACAGTGTCTTTCCTAAATGCACTGTCTTATGAATCAAATTTTCTGTAAGTGGGTGAACACACCTGCATCTGAAGCAGAAATCTCTGAGGACCTGTTTCTATTTAAGAAGGATATCACTATGCTGTAAACTATAGAGCAACATTAAGGAAATGCAATAAGGATTCCTAGAGTTATCTAAGATCTCTTTTCCTCTAAAATTTGCAGTTTTTTAAAGCCAAGGACTGATCTTGACAAAGGCCCCTGGCGACCTTTGCTAGTGATCACCTAGTAAATCTACAAGGAACCAGTCCTAAGTCAACTTTTAAAGTGGATGGATCTTGTTTCCAGCATCCCTTGGCTCTATTTTCAGACCTCTTCTCCTTTCTATTCAACCTCTCCCACTTCCCCCACAATACAGTGGAAAGACCCCTGCCTCTGGAGTCTGACTCAACCTGTATGATGTAGGGTAAGATTTCTCTTAGTCTCAGTTTCCTCATCTAGGTGGCATAGTGGATAGAATGCATGGCATGAAGTCAGGGAAATCTGAGATCAAATTTGGCCTTAAATATTTAGTAGATAAGGAAAAACAAAACAAAACAAAAAACTCGTCTGCCTCAGTTTCCTTGACTATAAAATGAGGATATATAATACTACTTACTTCTCACAGTTGTTACAAGAATCAAATGTGAAAATAGTTGTGAAGTGCTTATCATAGTACTTGACACATAGTAGATATTGAATAAACAAATGCTCATTTCCTTCTTTTCCCTGTGACATCATAATAATGCTTTTACTCATCTGTGTTTTAGAGTTTGTAGAACATATTACACATGCATTATCTCATTCAAGCCTCAAAATAATAATCCTATGAAGGAGAATATAAAAAAAATTTATTTCTGTGTTACAGAGGAGGAAAATGGAATTTAGGAAGAGTAAATGACTTGTCCAAGGTCATAGGTAGTGTCAGAATCTTCCTTATTCTAGATCCAGCACTGGCTGCACTGTCATATAGCATCCTATTTGAAATTTTCTTCCTCAACGTGTCCCCATCAAAATTTATCTGTTGTTTAGTGTTTATTTCTGCAGGTATTCCCCAGTCTCTCTCAAGTATATCAGAAGTCTTCCACAGGGGGAAAAATGAGATTAGAGAATGTTAGAGAGGCTGTAGAAAGCTAGGACACTAGTACATTACTGGTGTCACTGTACAGTGGTCCTTCTTGAATTGTACAGAAAAAAATTTTTAAAGGAACTTAGGCATCCCAGCCCTTTGGCTTTCTAAACATTAAGCATTAATTGGCAAGGAAAAAAGTGGAAAAGGGAAAAGTGATTTATAATGAAGCTGACAAGGGGACGAATGTTTATATTTTTTGATCCAGTTCAAGTATTGCTAAACATAAGGAAGTTAAAGAAAAAGGTCCCATATATACCAAAATATTTAAAGGGCCACTTTTATAGTAGCAATGAACCAGAAATAAGGAAGATTCCTATCCACCAAATGGGGAAAGTCACGGCATTGTAGATTTTAAAATTAATATTCAATATCTCCAAAGTATAATATTTATAAAGATTTATTAATATTTAACTAGAGAGCTAGAGAACACAGGGAGTGCTCACCACTCACATGGAAGAGAAGAGCAAGAGGGCGTTACCCAAAACCTATATACAATCACGTAAAAAGACGTAGGTAAACAGAAAGGAAAAGGGAAGTTGGGGGTGAGGTAAGAATTCTGGGAGATGAAGTGTAAAGGATATAAAATTTCCACTTACACAGTATATAAATATAATGTAGTATATAAACATGGTATTTATTACACATATAATAGAGTATGATATGTATGTATAATATAAAATATTATACATAATTACACACAATGTATGTATAATATAATATATAAACATAAATGTAATAAAATATTACTGTCCCAGAAGAAATAATGAATATAATTAATATAGAAAAGCATGAAAGGAATGGTATGAACAAAGCGAAGCAAGCAGAACCAAGAAAGCATTATACATGATGATTACAATAAAATAAATGAAAACAAAGCATTTCAGACAATATCATGAAATTATAAAGACCAAACCTGACTTCAAAATAAAAAATATTAGAACGTATCTCCCTTCCTCCTTTGCAGAAATGGAGAAATGTAAGTGTTGAATTCTACATATGTCAGCCTTTTTTGATATGTTGGTTAGTTTTTTGGAACTGTTTCTTTTTCTCTTTTTTATTCTTTGTTATGAGGGACAGTTTCCTGGAAGGGGAGAGGAGGAGTAATATTTTGGGAAATGTATGCCATTTAGTTAAATGGCATTTATTAAGTTCCTACTATGGGTTATGTTAAGTGCAAGGTATACAAAGAAAAGCAAAACAAACAAAAAAAAAACAAAATAGTTCTTGCTTTCAGAGAGTTTGCAAAGTTGTAAAAACAAAAGATATCAATGAAAATTTTAATTAAAAAAAGAGAAACTTTCTAGAAGAATTCTAAAACTCTCTCATTCACCTATGGTTATACAAATAGGGAATCAGTTCATACTCATAAGATCTCACTTAGCAGCATACAATGAGTTTACTTTGTTGATCTGGTCTGCCAGCATAAGATAGTCCTGGGAGACCGTGAATCCCAGTCCAGAATAACTAGCATTTATATAGCACTTTAAAGTCTGTAAAGTACTCACAGGCACTATTTCATTTATCTTCATAAAGACCCTGGGAGGTAGGTATTATTATTATTCCTATTTTGCAGATGTAGAAACTGAGGCAGGCAGAGGTTAAATGCCTTTCCCAAGGCATTTAAATGCTTCAGGCCAATTTTGAACTCTGGTCTTCCAGACTCCAGCTCTAGCCCTCTTAACAGTTGTGCTGCCCAGTTCCCAGCTTTTGCTCTTCTTGAACAAGTCATCAAAAAAGCCACTGCTTGACAACAGCAAAGACTATGCTTAGCACAAACAGGCGAGCAGGATCTACATGGTACAAGAAGTCCCAGAATTAAAGACGCATTTGCTGACTTTTCTTTCATTGGACATTTCTCCATATGAAAGAACATTCCTCTCAGGAGAGCTTGAGTTATTGGCTGCTCTGAGAGATCTAATTGTTTCTAAAAAGTTAAATCTTTCTGATGAAAACCCTGGGAGCACCAGGAACAGAAGAGCCAATTTGCAAATTTATACATTACTCCTGAGTGATGATGCAGGGGAAAATGATTTCTCTAAAGGTATAAGGTATCATCCTGGCATTCTGGCTCCTCTTTGCTTATGTGTGCATGATCCCCAAAATGATTTGCTCAAATGTGGTAAAGGGATTGAATGCTGAGAATTGGGGAAGAGAATTCTTTTTTGAGGTCTTAATCCAACTATTCTCTGAGCCTTCAATACATCATGCATAAAATGGGGAGTACTAACAGTGTGTTCATTAATGTGGGGACTCCTTCCAGTAGTAATATGGATTAACTTCTCATTCTGTCTATGGCAGTGATGGGCAAACTTTTTAAAGAGGGGGTCAAAGGAAAGGAAATGCTCATCCATCAGTCTGTTTCTAAGGCAACTCTTTTGAAGTTTCATTGTATTGTATCCTACTCATTATTTTCTTCAGATTAGTATTAATGTCATGTGGCCAGATAGAACATTTCAGGGGGCCACATCTGACCTGCGGGCCATAGTTTGCCCATCACTGGTCTATGGCATCTCAGGAACCCTCTCCCAGAGTGTGTACCTAATGTGCTGGGAGTCCTTCTTGAAATCTTTTAACATGATGCAGCCTGTAGAGGGGTCATAGTTTATCATAAATCTCCTTGACATTATCTTGTTTGTTTACTTGGGGGAGGAGGGCAATTCTTTATTGCTAAAATGCCAAGGACTAGTCATGCCCAGACCTGAAGTCTGTCCATTAACCTTCAGGTGGCCTGAAGTTGCACTTCTTTTAAAATTTCTCCCTGAACCCTAACGCTTGCCCTCTGTTTATTACCTCCAACTAATCTTATACATGACGTGTTTGCACATAGTTGTTTGGACATTGTCTCTACCCTTAGACTATGAGCTCCTTGAGAGCAGGGTCTGTCTTATTTTTCTTTATATCCTCTCTGCTTTCAAGAGTACCAGGCACATTGCAAAAATGTACTCAAGGTTTACTGACTGACTGGCTGACTTAAAATTTTAGGCCTTTCAGTCTGTAAGATATTTACTACTAGAACAGAACAACTCTATGGACTATGACACAGTGACGTTATAAATAGAAGCATTTTTTTTTTGTGGGAACATGGACCATATTAGGAATTATGGGCCTACTTTCTTAGAGTGGGCCTGGCAAATAATTAATTGATTAATAGCTAGCATTTATGTAGTACATTAAGATTCCTAACATATTTTATATACATACACATTTCATTTGATCCTATATTATCTGATTTGATTATAAAGCTCAGTTATTAGGCTAGACTTCTGAACTTGAGGTTTCAAGGTTAGGCCTCAAAAAAGTAAAATTCTTGAAATAGCCTCTTCTACTCACTATAATTTAAGTTGACCAATTTGAACATTTGCAACTTTCCATCCTTCTTTCCTTCCTTCCTTCCTTCCTTCCTTCCTTCCTTCCTTCCTTCCTTCCTTCNACGTTATGAATAGAAGCATTTTTTTTGTGGGAACATGGACCATATTAGGAATTATGGGGCTACTTTCTTAGAGTGGGCCTGGCAAATAATTAATTGATTAATAGCTAGCATTTATGTAGTACATTAAGATTCCTAACATATTTTACATACATACATATTTCATTTGATCCTATATTATCTGATTTGATTATAAAGCTCTGTTATTAGGCTAGACTTCTGAACTTGAGGTTTCAAGGTTAGGCCTCAAAAAAGTAAAATTCTTGAAATAGCCTCTTCTACTCACTATAATTTAAGTAGACCAATTTTGAACATTTGCAACTTTCCATCCTTCCTTCCTTCCTTTCTTCCTTCCTTTATTTCTTTTCATCTAGGGAAACTTTATTTGACTTACCATACCTCTCTGTAGAGATTTCAATCTACTTATCAGTTATTTTATACCTAGTCCAGCACCTTGGCAATCAGTTTCCAAATCCCCTTTTCCACTTTCTTCTCAGGTAAACCAACTTTCATCCCCATGAATTTCTAGACAATTCAAAAATAATTTCAATAACACCATGCTGAATTGGCCTCTCTTCTCTACACCCCACTGCTCAGTAAATTAGATGTATATTTGGATAGATCATTTTCTTCCAAGACCTTTTCCACACTGTCTGCCTGTCCCCACTTTTCAGCCTCCCCTCCCCTTCCCTCTTTTACCTGTCTTCCCTTTCCCTTCCCTTTTCCCCCTTTCTCTTATATTTTATCCTTTTCTTATTATTTGAGATAAGAATTAAGTAACAGCTTGGTGACGTTGTCCCAATAGTCGCAGAAATCTTTGTGAGCAGATGTCTTATAAGAAGCTTATTATATTCAAAAATAAAAAGGCTGATATTAAGAGGAAAAGTAATATTTTAATTAGGCCCATGTTGGTAGAATAAAATAGACCATGCACCTGGCTATTTCAACAATCCCACTCCTCGTCATTACCTTCTCCCATCTTTTCTACATAGCAAAGAGAAAGCAAGTTTCAAGCCGACCTCCGAATTTAAACTCCGCTTTACGTTGAAGACATCACCATGTCCAAAACCGGAAACCCATTGGATCGTGGAAAATGTAGTCTCAAAGTCTCCCACATGTCCACAGGAAGTTTGTCATTTAAAAGCTCAAAATGAGCCCCAAATACCTCTAAATGGAACCCTCCAAAATTCCAAATAACACAAACTTAAACCTCTTGTAAAGCTCTTGTAGCACAATCTCAAAAGGTTTAAAAGTATTAACCTTCCATAGTCTCTCAGACATTGATACATATGGAGTGTTTTTACAATAAGCCTACCTTTCTCTTTTTTTACATCTGCAGAGATCAAGAATTCTGAGGGATCTCTATCTGAGCACTATTCCCATTGCAGTAACTGAACTGGGAAGACTTTTCCTCACTCTTTTTCCCATATAGACTCACTTGATTCCACCTATTCTGGGAAGGCTTCAAGAGACTCAAACCATGGTCTCAGAATCATAGGGATGTAATTTAAGAGCTGCCATGGAAAAACTTCAGACTCTCATTAAAGGGCAGGTTGGCCATCATTTCTCTTCGGCTATCAGCTCAGACCTAAAATTGGTTGGCTGGACCAGGCCAGTTGGTCCTCTCTTTTTTGAGAGGCAAGGCAAATACTATCTGATTCTGTAGTTCATTGAATTTAGCAACCAGTATCTCCTGAATGCAAGAGATGAATGAAAACATGTAAACTTTTACATGGTAAGTCTTTTTTTGAGGTATTACCCAGATGGTGATTTTGAAAATCTTATTTTTTCTCTGCCCTGCCCCTATTTCCCCTTCCATCAAATGAGAACATTGATCGGGACCATATGTGTAGAAATTCAAAGGCTATTTACCAAACAGTTTGAAATTAAAGACAAAAGGAAAATTTAGAACAACAACAGATACTTCACTGGGGATGATCAAAATCCTACCTCTCAGGGACTATTTCTGAAGTCTATAGTACTCGATGCTGGTTCTCATTTTCTTGTTTATACCTGAACCAATCAAAATCCTTTTAATCCAAGTATATATTATTTGTTTTTGGTGTTTGACAGGTCTCTCTTCCAGGTAAACTATTTTGATTATCAGTTCAATTAAACAAGACAAAACAAAGAACAAAAAATCCCTGAATGAATCAGTTCCCCCTTTGAAGACTCTTTTGTTCCTCTAACCAGATGCTTCAAGCCTTAACTTCCATAAAGACTGGATTTTCCATCCTGAAAAATTGTGACCAGTTGTTTGTTTTCTTCAAAGTATGACCTCCCTGTCTTGCCTCTCTTTCTTGGGTACACACAAGTGATACACACTCAAGGTTCTAAAAGAGCTCTCTAGAAGAGTCTCAAGTAATGGCAAGGGAACTTGGAAAAGTGTGGAAGACCTTAGGGTGAGGCTCAGATTTCCAGTATTGAAAATATAGTTTGTTACAGAAAGAATAAGAAACAAAATGTATATGCTGGCAGCTCAGGGGAAATGATATATAACTCAGATTAAAGAAATAACACCATTCAGGTTATGAAGATACTACTGACCCACCACCATTACAGAAAGAACGTTAAGCTGTTCTGCCACCTCCCATCCCCAGAGATGGAGTTGTGCTGGTTCATTAAATAATATCCCCTAGTGACCAAAGGCAGACCTTTAAAAGACAGCCAGCTGGGAACAGGGGTACAGATTGTGACCATGGCATAGAACAAAAGTTGCTAACCTACCTGGGATCAAACCAGTGACCTTAGCCTCATTACTATACTCCTATAACCTACTGAACTAACATATTCTTTCTCTCCTTTTATTTTTTCTCTCTTCCCTTCCCTTTCTTCCTCCTTTCCCTTCCTCTACTCTTTTTTAAAAATTTTAAACATTTATTAATATTCATTTTTAACATGGTTATATGATTCATGCTCCTACTTTCCCCTTTATCCCCTGCATTCCCGACATGGCCGACACACATTTCCACTGGTTTTATCATGTGTCCTTGATCAAGACCTATTTCCAAATTGTTGGTAGTTGCATTGGTGTGATAGTTTCGAGTCAACATCCTCAATCATGTCCACCCCAACCCTTGCGTTCAAGCAGCTGTTTTTCTTATATGTTTCCTCTCCTGCAGTCCTTCCTCTGGATCCCTTCCTCTACTCTTTAGACTCTTTCCTTCTACCTCTCTTTTCCTCCTTCTCTTTCTATTTCTCTATACTTCGAAAGCAATTTAGCCATCCATTTTCACTCAGAAAATATCCTATTCGGGGGCAGCTGGGTAGCTCAGTGGATTGAGAGCCAGGCCTAGAGATGGGAGGTCCTAGGTTCAATTCCTGCCTCAGACACTTCCCAGCTGTGTGACCCTGGGCAAGTCACTTAACCCCCATTGCCTAGTCTTTACCAATACATAGTATTGACTCCAAGACGGAAGCTAAGGGTAAGAAAGGAAGGAAGGAAGGAAGGAAGGAAGGAAGGAAAAAGGAAAAAGTAAGAAAGAAAATATCCTATTTAAGAATGTCCTTTTCCTAACCAGGTGCTTTCCCTTCTGAGTTATTATTCTTAATATTTCCCCCCACAATTTCTGCATCTCATTCTGCACTTGAATGCTCATCTTTAAAGTGAGGAAGTTGGGCTAGATGAGTTCTAAGGCTCCCAATAGTTTTCTTTTTTTTTTCTTTTTTTCCTTTTTTTTTTTAAACCCTTAACTTCTGTGTATTGGCTCCTTGGTGGAAGAGTGGTAAGGGTGGGCAATGGGGGTCAAATGACTTGCCCAGGGTCACATAGCTGGGAAGTGTCTGAGGCTGGATTTGAACCTAGGACCTCCTGTCTATAGGACTCTCAAACCACTGAGCTACCCAGCTGCCCCCACCCAATAGTTTTAAATCTAAGGTCCGTTGGCCTTTAGGCTGCCAACAGTCCCCTATACTGAGTGGATATCTCTAGGCAAAGCTAGAAGATTATCTGAGTAGAAACTTTCTCTTCTTCTAATAAAAGCTACCAGATTTTTCAAGTTTCTTAGCCCAACTTTAGCCCTTTTAATTTAACTGGTAGGCTAGAAAGATTCAGAGTATGCAGAAACTCATAAATAGTAGCATCCTAGAATGCTTACTGAGTCATTCCTCTGCCTTTCAACATTATCATAAGAATAAAAGCCAGCCCCCAAAGAAAAAAAAAACTACCTTCCTTTTAAAGTCTTTCTGGGAAGGGGATACCATACCTCCAATTCCATTTAACTATGACTTAAGCAAGTAGATGACATCTCTCACATCTATTATAGATAAGAACACAATTTCAGTAGACTGATGGGAAGGTCTTCCTCATTACTTGCCTTCTGAGACACACTTAAAATTCTGTTTTGTCTTTTTGTTTTTAAACTGCCCAACATCCCACAGGAAGACACAATGGTAATAAAATGGGGTCTGAATTTAATTTGTTTTATTCAATTGGCTGAAATTGTTATAAATCCAGAGAAAGTGGCTATTTCCAGGCTGTTCTAGGACAATCATGCTAGCACATCAATCTGGTAGACACTCACCCCTGACAAAGTGATGAAATGAGGCAGCCTGTGGATTTTACATTATTTGATTATAAGAATAGAGAGTCTGGCTGGATAGGTTAATTTTTTAAAAAGACACAAAAGTATCCTTTTAACTGTCTAATCTTACTTTTTAAGAAGGTAGATAAATCTTTAGGGCTTTCTTTCCATTTCTAAACAAGGACAACTTTTATGATAGCTGGCAGATATCATTGAGTTATTCTAGCCTTGGGGACCTATTTTTGTACATCCCCAGAGCTAAAGGATTATCTATTTCCTCTTTTATTTTGCTTGATATTTCTGAAACAATTACAAAAGTTTCTTGCAGTTGTTAATAAAAGTGAATTTTATATAGCAAGATGTGCAAAGCACTTTTGTATAACATTATCTTATTTGATCCTCATAGCAATACTATTAGATATTTTTATTATCCCCATTTTCCAGATGTAGAAACCAAAGCTCAGAGAGGCTTGCTGACTTAGTAAAGGTCACAGAGGGAATAAACCTCAGAGGCAGGATTCAAAACCATCTTCTCAGACTACAAATTCATCCTTCTTCTGAGGTCTCTTCTGACTCCAAATCTAGCATTCCTTCTGTACCAGTGTAGCCCTTGAATATCAGGTCTAACTCATTTTGGCAACCATATATAAGAATGATCTTGGAAAACTTATGTCATTGTCTGACATTTTATGACTTATAAAATTCTTTCCTGCTTCCTTTTTTCCTTTCTTTCTTCCTTCTTTCCTTCCTTCCTTTTTTCTTATCACTTCTTTCAAAAACTGAGTCAATTTACCTTCGATGCAGCAGTTCCTAGACCCAATCTCATCTCTGATATCTAATGGTTCCATAGAAGAAATTCACTGTGGAAAATCACATGCTTTTAGGCTCAGAAACTTGACCTAAGCTCTACAGATCACGTGTTATTTTTGATTTTTGTTGTGGAAATTTTATAATCATCTTTGTCCAGTTATTCCAGCCCTGACTTGTGAAACAAAGGAAAGGGCAAAGAACAATCAGGCTGCAAAGGCATGTTGTGCACCCCCTGGGATGGAGTGTGACAAGGCTCCTTGGTAAAAAAGGGATTTTGAAAAAAACTGAAGAATTGGCAGCCCTTCTGAGGCTCCAATCCAGCTCTTTCTCCACTTCCAAGATGTCATGTTTTATATTACTTTTTAAGATATGACTCCTCATCCTTGATGTGAGAAATTCTTCTCATCCTCGTTGTTTTCAGACATATCATGCTCGGTGGGGAAGCCTCTGGGGTCAAGTACAAAGGGTACTTTGGCTTAAAACAGAATTGCAGGCACTGGGGATGAAATAGGATTAAAGTTACTTATAAATATGTCATCACCAATCTATCCCAAGATTGCTTATATTTCTGAAGAAAAAACTCCTGTATACTCTCCTGGTCAGTAATTGCCAGGTGTATCTTTACTTTGTGACAGGTATTGTGCCTCCTCTAAAAAAAAACAGGAAATAAAAGTCATTTGTTTTCGGTATGATGGAATATTTTAAATTAAACTAATATTTGTTGGTTGAATTGCCGAACCTGTAGACCTTAGGCAAGTTACTTAACTCCATTTGCCTCAGTTTCTTGTCTGTAAAGTGATCTGGAGAAGGAAATAGTAAACCACTCCAGTGTCTTTGCCAAGAAAATCCCAAATGGTAACCCCATTCTGAAGTATTCAGAATTGAAGGAACTCAACCACAGAGGATACTGCTGGGGACTGGGAAATAGAAAGATAAAAGATGTCGTGGTCCCCTCCTTCAAGGAACTTACAATTTAATTAGAAAGATACAAAAAGCATAGAAATCAGTGTGACATAAGGTAGAATTGGAAGAGGTAAAGCAGAGAGACCAACAG
The DNA here is from genome assembly GCF_016433145.1 of Gracilinanus agilis. Classification (NCBI taxonomy): domain Eukaryota; kingdom Metazoa; phylum Chordata; class Mammalia; order Didelphimorphia; family Didelphidae; genus Gracilinanus; species Gracilinanus agilis. The sequence continues at coordinate 132,816,616 of NC_058132.1, read as the reverse complement.
ATTATTCTAAGAAATCTGAGGAAGAACATGTTACTTTCCACTTTGGCGATGGTCATCAGAAAGCCTTCATGGAGAAGGGAAAAGAAAAACTCCTTTCAGGAGAGAAACTGAGTGGACTTGGCAACTCCCTCCAATTAGTTTTAAAAAAAAATTATAGCATCATACATCTGGAGATCCAAGTTTATCTAGTCTAAGGCCTTCATTTTATAGTGATTCACCCAGGGTTACACAGCTAGTAAATGTCAGAGGTGGAATTTGAATCCATGTCTTCCTGACCACAAATCCAGCACTCCACCTACTTCCCCAAGAAGGCCCATTTCAAAATCTTAAGTAATTTGGACACGTATTTCTGAACCTCTCTGTCATATTGACTTCCTCAACCTTTAATCTCTTCTTGAAAAATCCTTTCTCAAATCCTATATAGGCCCTTGAATTTGGATACGCTGTGAATGTCATCTCCATCCTGCATCATTTTATTTCTTAAATCCTAAATGCACTCACTTTCCCAAAAGAGTTTTTTCCCTTGAAAAAAAAAAGAGAAAGGAGTGGAAAAGGAAGATTTCAAGGCACTAGCTTTCCCGGGCTGTGTCTGATCGGAAGGATTTGTCCAGTGGGAGCTTCCCTATTTCTTAGATTTGTATGTATATTACCAACAATAGAAACTGCAAGTAGAAAAGCTTGTTGTAAAAATTCTCTCTTAAATTGAAGTTTTCTATGAATAAATCCAGAAGTCCTTCCAATCCTACCCATCTGCCTACTTGTAATAGAGAATTCCCTTTTTCCATGGTTGACTGGTGATAACAGATATCAGGACTCACCCAGATAGGCTTTAGCTTTTGCCAGTAAAATATTAATTCAGGCTCTTCCCTTCGTTCTCATACAGGAACACATGAAGCTTCCTGGACCACACAACAAAGAGGGATTTAATAGCCAAAAAAAAATTTACTAAAATGGTATGTTCCCTTTTCTCTCTCCCACACAATGTTGCAGATTTTCCTGTCTCTTCATCTACTCCGCCGCCCCCCTCCCCCTTTCCTGGCTATTTTCATTCTCTGTGCCAATTAAGCTTGTTCTGTCTTGGAATTTTTTTTTTCAAAAATAGAAAGCCAACAATAGCCATGCTCATAAAGTCATCAACATTATCCCAGGAAAAGGCATAGTAACAATCGAAAGGAAAAGACACACTTAAAGCAAATTCAGTAGTGGACCCCCAATTCAGGTTTTTTCTTGACATTTCAAGAATTGGATTTCCTCTAAGAGTAGTTTCAGGAGCTTTCAGTGTGGCAGCCTCATGCCAGCAGCATGGCAGCAGGCCCAACAGCATCCCAGAAGCAAGAAGAGATAAGACTGGCTGCTTGCCGGGTAGCCTCAAACTAGAGAAATCTTTCAAATGCTGTCTTTGCTTTGTTCTTCTTTGAATATAGAATGACTCAGAACCTCTTGGCAATGTGTGTACGTATATGCATCTGCTTTCCTGTGGGCCCTTTCCTGGACACTTTTATCTTAGACTATTTAGTTTTTGCCTATTGTCAAGTACTCACTAAAATAATAAGTACTTCTAATTCTCTTCCCTTTCATGGAATATATATTCACATATTCAGCAGAGGGATGTGTGATATAGATAGTAAGCACAGAAAAAGATACACATTATCGTGGGCAAAGTGTATCAAAATTAACATGACTATTGGACACAGTATCTCCATTTCATATTAAGGAGACATCTAGAGAAGGACTTCTTTTTATTCTTTATTTCTGCAAAAGAGGAAGACAATTAGGAGAAGGCAATGGAAATAGCTCTGTATTTGGAATCAGAAGCCCAGGGTTCTGTATTCTCTATTCTCTCTGTATTCTTGCATTTAATATCTATTTAAGGCAGTTTTCACATGAAGAAATTAAAATTATCTATAATTATATGAAAAAAGTGCTCTAAAACTCTTGATGAGAGAAATGCACATTAAAACAACTCTGAAGTACCAATTCATACCTATCAGCGTGGTCAATATGACAGAAAAGGAAAATGATTCATATTAGAGGGAATGAGGGAAAATTGGAAAAATAATATACTCTTGGTGGAAGTGTGATCTGGTCCAAATATTCTGAAGAACAATTTGGAACAATGCCCACAGGTCTCTAAAACTGGGTATTCCCTTTGATCCAGCAATACCATTACTGAGTGTGTACTCCAAAAAGATTTTTAAAAAAATGAAAAAGGACAAAAAACATTTACTGCAGCTCTTTTTCTTTTGGAATTGGAAATGAAGGGGTTGTCCATGAATTGGAGCTTGGTATGTGATGGTGATGGAATACTATTGAGCTATAAGAAATGATGAGCAGGATGATTTTGGAAAAATCTGGAAGACATGAACAGATGCAAAGTGAAGTGAGCAGAACCAGAACATTGTACTTAGTGACAGGAATATTTTTTGATTAACTGTGAATGACCTAATTATTCTCAGCAATGTGAGACTCATGATAAAAAATGCCATCTACCTTCCAAGAAAGAACTGATTGAGTCTGAATGCAGGGGGAAACATGCTATATTTCACTTTCTTTCTTTCTTTTTTTATTTGAGACATCTTCCACAAAATGACTAATAGGGAAAAATGACATCAAATGTAAAGTCTATATCAGATTGCCTACCGTCTCAGGAAATGGGTTGGGAGGAGGGAAAAACAGAGAGGGGAGGAATGAGGAACAGAATTTGGAACTCAAAATTTTGAAAAATGAATGTTAAAAAATTCTTTTTACTTGTAATTGGGGGAAATATAAAAAAAAACCTTAATATCTGATTATGGCAGCTAGGTGGCTAGAAGAATGCTGGGCATGAATTCACGAAGATGAATCTAATACAATCATGGACACAAGAGATCTCAGAAACGTATAATGTGACCCCAGGCAAGTCACTTAAACCCCAATTGCCTCAGTTTACTCATCTGTCAAATGAGCTGGAAAATGAAATGGCAAACTGCTCCAGTATCTCTTCCAAGAAAACTCCAAATGGGGACGTGAAGGGTCAGACAGAACTGAAAATGACTCAACCATAACAAAATTGCCTGTTTGGCTTTTAGAAAGTCCTCTTGCCTCTGGGCTTCAGCTTTTCTTGCTTGGACAATGAGGAGGTTAGACTAGCTGATGTCCAAGGTCACTTTTAGCTGCAAATTTATGAGCCTAGGATTTTAGCACAGGGATATCAAGTTCTGGGAGGCCTCTTCAGATAGGTTTCAGCCTCCCAGGCCTTTGTTTCATGATTCTGAAGATTATGTTATTAAATTAACCATTCTTTGTTCTAAGAAAGTCAGACACTCCAGGAATTGATGCAGAGTGAAAGGAGCAGAGCCAGAAGAACATTGTACGCAGAGACTGATACACTGTGGTAAAATTGAACATAATAGACTTCTATACTAGCAGCAATGCAATGACCCAGGACAATTCTGAGGGACTTATGGCAAAGAACGCTACCCACATTCAGAGGAAGAACTGCAGGAGTGAAAACACAGAAGAAAAACATCTGCTTGAACACATGGGTTGATGTGGACATGATTGGGGATGTAGACTTGAAACTACCACACCAATGCAACTATCAATAATGTGGAAATAGGTCTTGATTGATGACACATGTTAAAACCAGTAGAAATGCGCATCGGCTATGGGGGGAGGTTTATAGGGGGGTGAAGGGGAAAGTAAGAACATGAATCATGTAACCATGGAAAATTTTTCTAAAAAATTTTTAAAAATTAAAAAAAAAAGAAATTCAGACAGTAGTAAGGTAATTAAATTGTTGATAGACATTTAAATAACCAATAGGTAGTTTGAATTGGGACCACTCTCATAATCAGGAATGACAATAAGAGCATAGATTTGGAGTTAAAGGGACTTCAGAGGTTAGTTAGGGCTACCCCTTAATTTTACAGGCCAGGAAACTGAGGCCCAGGGTCACATAGGGAGTAACTTTTAGAGATTGGATTTGAACCTTCATCCTCTGAGTCCAGACTTAAGGTCAAAAGAATCCCAAAGAAGCTAATGGCTTTGGTCCCCCATGACAGTTGTGAAGAACACAGAGTAGAACTATGGAATCCAAAAGTTTGCTATCACAGATTAATTCTTTTTATTGAATATTTTCCAGACCAGACAGTGGACAGAGAGCTGGCCTCGAAGCCAGGAAAGTCTGGGTTCCAGCGATGCCTCTGAGAATGCAGATTCCACAATCCTGGGTAAATGACTTAATCTTTTGGTGCTGTAGGCGAGTCAGCATTTTAAGTATATAAATTTTAGAGAAGTTGCCAACCTACCTTGTTAGAGGGGAATGTGCTCATCCAGGAGTTCTACAGAACTATGAAGTCATAGGTCAGTGCCTATCTCTCCTCTTTCCAAACCACAAGAAAAATATCATTATTTTAATAGATTTAAAGAATTGCATTTGATTGTCTTTTACCCTCCTTTTGTATTGTCAGTGCTTAGTGTAGCGCCTGGCATAAAGTAGGCACTTAACAAAGGGTTATTGACCAACTAACTGCAGTACATGAAGGCTTGTGTGTGTGTGTGTGTGCCTGTGCACTGATTTTAGGCATGGGAAAGCTATGTATTATATAGAAGATTTTCCAACCTGGCATGTCCCTAAGGCATTTCTGTTGTCTCATGAAGCAGGGGTTAGAGGGTCTGGACAGTGGCATCGATCATAGCACCAAAGGAGGGCCTAGCCTGTTGCCCTCTAGGAGAAGCAAATCCAGACCTATATTTGGAAGATGGAACAAGTGGGAGAAGCCATAGCTGGTGGCAATCTAAGGAAAACTTGTCTATGGGCCACCACTAAACTGATGGATTCTCCCCTCACTGCCCTTCCCCGTCAACCATCCCCTTATGTTCTGCTTTTAAAAAAGAGAGAATTATACTAACCTGTAGGCACTGCCATTTTTCTTTTCTTTCTTTTTTAAAAAAAATTCTTATCTATGTATAAGGCAGAAAAGTCATAAGGGCTAAGTGGGGTTAAGTGACTTACCTAGAGATGTACTGCTAGGAAGTGTCTGACTTCAGATTTGAACCCAGGCCTTCATATTTCCAGGGTTGGTTTTCTATCCACTGAAACACCTTGCTGCCCCTACTATCACACCCCTAACTAGCTGCTAACATATAAACACACCTAGGCCAAGGGTCAGGATGCTGGGCACTATTTACTTGATGCCTCTACACCTTTAATTAGGACCACTTGGAATGTCTTTTGAGGGAATAGTTCATGAATTTTGGGGGGATAGGGATGGAGATTTTGCCTGGATTTTTGCTAACTTGTCTAGAATTATTCATAAAATTCCAGGAATCCTAGTGCCTTACGGGTCTTGAATTGAGGGTGGGAGGTAGGAGTAGAATATTAATGGAAAGAGAAAGAAACTTCCATAAGAATCTGCTGGGATTTGTCAACAAGGTTCTTAAAGGCAGAACAGGCTGATCACCACACTTTGCCCCTCTACTTTTGTATTCTCCTCAATTAAATTTTATTCAATTCAACACACATTTATTAAGTACCTACAGTGTGCAAGGAACTGGGCACTGGGCTAAGTACCAGCCATATAAAAATGAGAAACAACATGATCCCATTTCCTTCAAGGACTGGGCTTGGAGTTGGAGAACTTGGGTTTTGAATCTGGGTTCCTCACTGCCTGCAAGATCTTAGCAAGTTTACTTCTCTGGGCCTCAGTTTTTCCATCCATAAAATGAAGGGACTGGACTAGAGGACTAGCCATGTGCCTTCCAGTTTTATATCTGTGCTGATGAAAAGAAATTATAACCTAAGAAGAGGAGGAGAGTAGAAAGATATACACCCCTGTGTGTGACACAAGGGAGAAAGTGACATGATGTCTTTTAGAACTGCCTAATGAGGCATAATTAAAATTAAGTAGACTGTGTAGATATTTCCCCCCATATTCTCTATCAGAAGAGGAAGTGTGGTTGAGTGGAAGGAATATTGAGATTAGAGTCAGGAGGCCTCTGTGACTTCTGACTGGAAGAAGTGGCAGTAACCTTCCCAAAGCAAGTGATGCAAGTCCTGCTTATCTCACAGGGTTATTGTGAGAACCAGTGAGATAAAGTATGCAAAGCACTTTGGAAATGATAAAGTATTATATCAATACCAACATTAACTACTATTGTCATTTCCAGGGACCCAAGTCCAAAGTTCCCTTGTTTGCTTTGTTTTTTCTGCTTTCTGCCAGATTTTTCTCTTAGTTGACCTTACTGCTGTCTCCCTCCCAGGTCTGATTTTCTGTGTCCTCAAAAGCCACCACAGAGCTCTGTGTGAAGGGAACCCCTCACCCCCCAGGATCACACATTTGGGTCTGACCTACTTCCCTGCGCTCAAGAGTGGGACACATGACAGTGACCTAGGCACATTAACCCAGAAAGAATCAGGTTATGGATCTGGGGGTAAAGGAAAGGAATAAAAGAGGGGGTTCCTGGAAGTGGGGACTCTCTATTCGCTCAGGCGTGGTGAAAGGATGGTAGCAGAGAGAGCCATGTGGAGAGCTCCCATGTGGCTAGTTTAGAATGGGCTTCCTTCTCTTTGTCTGCTTTCTCTTATTCAAATAAATATTAATAAACTCTATGGAAATTAAAGACCAGAGTTTAATTTAGTTTTAACAGCCCAAAGTGGGGTTTAAGGCATTGATGAACATCTAGATGTTCATACTCAAAGAGCTTCATGCTCAGAAGAAACCTTAAAGCTCATATAGTCTTAGTCTAGGCCTCTCATTTTACATGTAAAAAAGCAATTTTTCAGAGGTCAGAAAGTTAATGGTAGTCAGGACTAGAACCCAGGCCTCCAAATGCCTAGTACCATATATGTCTTTCACTCTTTTTTTAGTCTCTACCTATAATTTCTTTATTGTAAGAAACTCTCTCTACCCTTTAATACAATTTAATAAAATATCCTTTATACATGCTCTGCAACTTAGAGTCTTAGAAAGTTTTTCAGAGCAACAAGGAAAGAAGCAAATGCATTTATTAAGCATTTACTGTGCTAAGGGCTTTATAAATATTATCTCAGTGGATTCTTCCCACAACCTGAGGAGGTAGGTGTTATTATTATCCCCATTTTATAGTTGAGGAAATTGAGGCAAACAGAAATTTAATGACTTGCCCAGGGTCATATAGTTATTATACATCTACAGCAGAAGTTGGACTCAGGTTTTCCTTACTCCAGACCCAGCACTTTGTGCTCTATGGTGTCACCTTGCCAAGGGTCACTCCATCATTAGGAATTAAAAATAGCATTTGAACTGAGGCTGGCCCTTCATGATATCAAACCATAAATCAGAATTAAGACCACAAAGGGAAGTTTGAGCTAAGAAGATTCTATAGCTCTTAAAAGGATAATAAGAGTTTCTTTGGGGAGATGGAGAAAGCAAGGGATGGCGTCAGAGTGGGTTACTGTGAAGTCTCCATTTTACTATTCATTTAGCCTTTACATATTAAGTCTTGTTGCCAAAAACTGCAGGAAAAAAAATAACCCAACTTTAAACATATCGCAGCTTTCCTTTCAGCAATTAAGAGGAAATCACAATATGTAATCTCTTAATCCTAGCACCATCCTCAGGGAACAGACATTTTTCTGATGAGTAACTAGAGTTGTTGTAAGGTTCGAATGAGATATTAGTTTTAAAGTTTTGTAGAATTTAAAGTACAATAATAATAGTGACAGCAATCATAATATTACTCTTGTCTGAACCCGGAAAAGTTGCTAAACCTCTCAGTAGTCTAGACAACTCTCTAAGACTATAAATTGTACAGAAGACGCCAGCCTGTACTGATAGAAGGAATTTTCTCATCTGGGGCTCCCTATCCCAATGAAATTCCTCACTCTAAGCCCCACCTGGGATTTATATAGGAATTTAAGGATCAGCTAGGTGGTCCAGTGGATGGAGTGATGGGACTGGAGTCAACAAGGCTCTTCTTCCTGAGTTCAAATCTGGCCTCCTCAGATACTTACTAGCTGGATGACAATAGGCAAGTCACTTAGCCCTGTTTGTCTCAGTTTCCTCATCTGTAAAATGAGTTGGAGAAGGAAATGACAAACTACTCCAGTATTTGCCAAGAAAACCCCAAATGGAGCCCCAGAATCAGACATAACTGAAAAATAACTGAACAACAAAGTTTACAGAGTTCTTTGTATACATCGACTTACTTGATACTCACTAAAATCTATGAGATATATGCTATTATGATTTCCATCTTACAGAACAGGAAACTGAGGTTCGAGATGCTTAACTCTGTCTCCTGGTTATTGTTAGAAGCAGGAGGTTTTTCTGACTCTGTCCAGTGCTCCAATCACTATACAAATGTCAGTTATTATGAGTAATAGGTATTTAACGTTTCTTCTAAAAACTGCTGGGATAAATAAAAATGAAGCAGCATGTCATAATGACATTATTCTCTGTTATTAGTATTTACTCCCCCTTGAAAAGATTTTGAATTACTTTGCATTTATTTAAACGTGTGAGATGGGAGACACCAGCACAGGACCTTCTGACATGGTGTGTCTGCATCAAAGAAGGTGCTGTGCTTTATGAGCAAAGCAGAATTGAAGTAGCTCAAAGGAAATGTGAGATGGGCAAATTCAGAGACATTTCCACGCTGAAGGTTCATATGGACTATTTGTGCCCAACATGTGACAGAGCCACTGACCTTGTACTGATCTGATCACTCACAGTCACTGTAGATTGACCATGACCTTGTGATGGCATTTGGGTCCTCTTTGAGTACGAAGGGTAACAACCAACCAATTCGTACATATTGAACATCAGTATTAATAGAATGTAAGTTTTTTGAGGGCAAACATTATTTTGTTTTTTGCCTTTGTATCTCTAGCTCTTTAAGGCAGAGTGCTTGGCACACAGCAGACACTTGATAAATATTTATTGAACTGAATATCTAAAAAAAACTCTTACAAAATGATTTGTTATGGAGAGAAGCAAATGGCTTTGTGAAAGGACCACTGGATCTGGAATCAAAAGAAGGGAATATAAGGGAACACCCCAACACTAGCTGTGTGACCTTAGACAAATCACTTCACTTAGAGTTTTAGTTTCTGTGAAATGCTGAGACTGGACTTGATGGTCTCTGAAGTTCCTTCTAGCTATAAATGCTATGATCCCATGGCTCTAGAGAAGAGGCCATTCTACACTTTCACTTACATCCTCCCCTATATACCCCACCCCTACCACCCCTTGCCCCCATACCCCCACAAGGGCATGAATACTCTGAAGAATCTAAATTCTGGCAGGATATCAATGATCAAGTTTAACAATGGAAAGAACGAGAAAAATTATAAACACACCATCCATAACACTAATATGACTTCAGTGTTAGTACCCCTTTATGGAAATATTTCATAATGCTGCTCCCAAGTGCCTTAGGCTCCTGGGCAAGTTCTTTGACCCCAACCAGCCGGTACTCGAAATCCAGCCACCAATGGGACATAGTTTGCTGACAAACAACTGAAATTAACAGTAGTTGTGAAATAGCCTTTTGACCTAAGTATTGCCTACTAAAGTCTCATATTTTTCCTTCAAAACAATGCCAAAAGCCCATGAAGATTAACAAGCTCTTCCCCGACCCTCTCATACTTGATTGACCAACATTTCTGAACAAGAAGCCAAAACATCTACAAACACTTTGGTTTACTGACTCCCAAAATTACTTGGAGGCTGATATCCTAGACTAAGGCATGTGTATGTATGTGTATGCCCACTTTTTTCATATGAAATAGCTGAGACTAAAAGAAACCCAAAGCCATAGCTCTTAACAATTTGCATTTGCTTTTTTTTTTTTCCCCTTGGTGAACCAAAGTGGCATTGTGTATAGAGGTGAATGAGTCTATTTAGTTGGATACAGTAAATAACTCCTGCTTACAGGAAAACTAAAGTAGGGAAACAGAAATGGAGTTAGCTAAGATTTGTGCCCTCTGTACAACAGAGCAACATTTAAAACGAGATAATGCCATACAGTTTCCTTCAATAAACAGCTATCAGTTTATGAGTCACTCTGTAAAGCATTTAACAACTGTGCTCATAAATACCATACACATCTGTTGACGATATCTAAAAGGTCTGTGCCAACTTCTCTGAGAGCCTGAGAAGACTTTCTCATTTTAAGGTTTCTGTCCCTGAATCAAGTTTGTCCAGATGCCTAACTTCACCTCTTCCTCTCAAATGAAATGTCACAGGATGTTTTACATTTACATTACCTTTAAACCAAAAGATACTTGGACCCGTAGAATTTTAGACTCAAAGAAAAAAGAGGGAAAAACAACAACCCACCACCTACTTTTCTGGAGATCTTTTCTCCATTTCTGTACAAATATGTTATTTCTTATAAATACAGTACTGGCCATGCCTTTCCAGAAGAGTTACAGCAAATCCTCATTCTTTTTGGTTAAAATTACATATTGTCTCAAGCAACTTTGCTGAAATAACTAGCTGTATTACTATTTTTTGAAGCAAAAAAAAAAAAAGTACAAGAATGCAGACTCTACTTAGACAGTCTTGTTTTCTTTTTTTTTTCCCCAGTCCCTTCATTTTAAATGAGTGTGATTTCACTGTATAGAAAGAATTCAGTCAAAGTAAGACACAAACCTTATTTCCCCTCTGGTTAAGTGGTTTGCCTGGAGCCCAGCGACTTATGCAGTTTCTGGAATTCAGCTTGATTTGAAACATTATCTTGTATGCCGCTCCATATAGAAAAACCTGCAGGTCCTTTCATGCTCTTGGAGAACACTGTTCGATACCCCTGGAGCCTGGTAAAGGGGCCCTTTCTTATTTGGGGCTAATAAGCTCAAGTGTAGAACATCATGAATAGAGGCAGTCTCCACGCTTGAACCCTTTTCTGAAAGTCCAAACCAAGGAAAAGACTGTAGTCTGTGCAAAACCAGATTAAGTATATCTCGCCACTCCCTCCACCCCCACTTCCCACCCACCCACCCTTCACTTTGTATTCAACATTATTTATATATTTATTTGGAAAACAAGATGTGCAGTGTTTTCTTCTGTCCCCACTATCTAAGCTAGGGTTTAATCATTAGAATGGTCAGGCCAATGCTTCCTTGATGTAGTTGGAATATTCAACAGCCCAGTCTACCATCTGTTTTGTCAGTTCCCTGGTAAGTATATCAGAGGATGAAGTCACAGCTCAGGTGAAAGGCAAGGGTCCTGAGGAGTGGGCTTTCTGAACTTCCTCACCCTTTCTGTAGATAATAGCTCCTCTCTCCCAAACTATTTTTGTCCAGTTGATTCACTTGTGTTGACTCTTTTTGACCCCATTGGAGGTATTCTTTGCAAAGATACTGAATTGGTTTGCCATTTCCTTGCTTCTCCAGTTCATTTTCCAGATGAGAAAACTGAGGCAAACAGATTTAAGTGTTTGCCCAGGGTCACACAGCTAGCAAGTGTCTGATGCCAGATTTTAATTCAGATTTTCCTGACCCCAAGCCTGACACTCTTATTCACTGTGGCACCTAGCTGCCCCTAAACCTAGGAAAACCATTAACTATGAATCAGGGGGAAAAAATCATCACCAATTATGTGAAGTTCTGGAAAATTTGGGGTAGGATTCTGTGGAAGCTGAAACTCTGAATTCCCTTGTCACTCCCCAAAAGATACAGCAAATCAAAAATATAAAAAGAAGCTATATAATATAATGGGGGAGGAAATTCTCTAGGATTTTTTAAGTAGACTATCATATCATCTGCAGAGTGATAGCTTAGTCTCCTCCTTGCCTATTTTAATACCTTCAATTTCTTTTTCTTCTCTAATTGCTACTGCTAGTGTTTCTAGTACAATGTTAAATAATTTCCAAATTAATAAATGGGCAAGGGCCATGAATAGGCAATTTTCAGATAAAGAAATAAAAAAATATCAATAAGCACATGAGAAAGTGTTCTAAATGTCTAATAATTAAAGAATTGCAAATCAAAACAACTCTGAGGTACCACCTCACACCTAGCAGATTGGCTAAAATGATAGCAGGGGAAAGTAATGAATGTTGGAGGGGATGTGGCAAAATTGGGACATTAATGCACTGCTGGTGGAGTTGTGAACTGCTCCAACCATTCTGGATGGCAATTTGGAACTATGCCCAAAGAGTGATAAAAGAATGCCTGCCCTTTGATTCAGCCATACCATTGCTGGGATTGTACCCCAAAGAGATCATAGATAAACAGATTTGCACAAAAATATTTATAGCTGCACTCTTTGTGGTGGCAAAAAACTGGAAAGCAAGGGTAGGCCCTTCGATTGGGGAATGGCTGAACAAATTGTGGTATATGTTGGTGATGGAATACTGTTTTGCTCAAAGGATAATAAACTGGAGGAATTCCATGTGAACTGGAAAGACTTCCAGGAATTGATGCAGAGTGAAAGGAGAAGAGCCAGAAGAACATTGTACACAGAGACTGATATACTGTGGTAAAATAGAATGTAATGGACGTCTGTACTAGCAGCAATGTAATGACCCAAGACAATTCTGAGGGACTTATGGAAAGGAACACTACCCACATTCAGAGGAAGAACTGCAGGAGTAGAAACAAAGAAGAAAAACAATTGCTTGGACACTTGGGTTGATGAGGACATGATTGGGGATGTAGACCTGAAAAGACCACACCCATGTAACTATCAATAATGTGTAAATAAGTCTTGACTGACCACACATAATAAAACCAGTGGTAATTCAAATTAGCTACAGTGGAGGGGGCAGGGGGGGTTGGGGGAGTTGAGGGGGTGAAGGGGAAAGTAAAAACATAAGTTATGTAACCATGGAAAATTTTTCTAAAAATAAAAAATTATTAAAAAAAAATAGACTAGACAAAGGAAATTAGTAAAACTAGAACTTAGTACCCCAGTGTTTGACAAAGCAAAGGACTAAATTCCTTAGGAAAGAACTCCTTTGATACAAACTGATGGGAAAATCAGAAAGCAGTCTGGCAGAACTTAGGCTTTGATCAACATTCTATACCAGAATTCACAATAAATTCAAAATTATCATTTCCCCTGAATATTTAATATCACAGCATAAAAAAATCCGAAGAAATCATAAAGCTTTCACAGCTATAGGTAGAAGACATTTATACTTAACCACAATGAGATAGATACAATTAGAAAACAAGACACGAAATTGAAAAGCTTCTACACAAATGAAATTAATGCCTCTAGGAGAAGGAAAACAGTAAAATAGGAAGGAAAATCTTTATAAAAATTTATTAGATAAGAGTTTAAATGTTCCAAAAATCTTAGTGAATTTTTGAGTTATTGAAGCTTTAAAATGCACTAAGACTTCTGGGATATGACTTTCACTCTCTCTCTCTCTCTCTCTCTCTCTCACACACACACACACACAAACACACACACACACACATACACGCACACACATCTATGTATTATGAATGCCAAACCCTTATCTGAGATATCTGGTACAAAGATTTTTAAAATTTGACTGGTTTCCTTCTCATAGATGCATTAAATTTTTTTTGTGTGTATGTAGATAGAGAAATATATTGATGACAGTTATATATATATATATATATATATATATATATATATATACATATGTACACACATATAGTTAGAGATTTCCACAAAGCTTTCTCCAGTAATCAAAGGACGTCAATAAGCAGTTTTCAAAAAAGACATTTCAAACTGTTGATAACCATATGAGAGGATGTTTCAAATCACTAAAAATGATAAAAAGGGAAATCAAAATAATCATAAAGTTTTACTTTATACATAGAAAATTAGCAAAGATGAGAAAATATGAGAAAAGTCAGTATTGAGGGACTGTGGGTAGATAGGCACACTAATGCATTGATGGTAGGGTTATGATTTCACATAACCATTATTGGAAGGTAATTGGAATTATGAAAATAAAATGGTTAAAATGTTTATATTCTTTGAATCAGAGATTCCATTACTAAACATATATTCAAAAGATGTTGATAAAAAGAACATCCCCATATTAAACAAAAATATTTAAAGAAACATTTTTTTAAAGAAAGAACTAGAAACAAAATAAATGTCCATTGATTAGGAAATAATTAAATAAACTGTTATATATTAATGTAATGAAATATTATTGTGATGAGGAAATGACAATTATGATGAATACATGTAAAGGCTTAGCTAAAATGATACAGAGTAAAGTAGGCAGAGTCAAGAAGCAATATACACAATCACTACTATAATATAGATGGAATAACCACAAAACAGTTGGAAGTGAATACTGAACAAATGACAAAGAACAAGCATGGTTCCAAAAAATAGATCTATCCTTTTTTTGATAGGAAGACACAATTTTGTTTTCAGATTTTTAAAATATAGTCACCAGTTTTGCTTATTCTCTTTTTCCTCTTTTTTCTTTAAAAATATTATTTGTTATGTAGGATGACTCTCTGGGAGAGGAAGAGGAAGAAATATCAGAGGAAATATAAATAATGTAAACCCAAAAGAAATAAGTAAAAATATTTCTTAAAAAAGAAGTAGGCCTACCTGAAAGTAATTCAAGTTTTTCTACTATGAAAGTAGCAATAATGATTTAAATGCTGATTTAACCAAAATATGATTTTTCTCTCTTTGGTAATTTTAGTATTGGAAAATGAGAGTATCTTTTCCTTGACTCAAAGGACTTCCTTTTTTTTTTTAAAGGAAGAAATATGAGTGATTCAGAGTAGCATGAGAAGTATTACATGAATTGATGTAAAGTGAAGCAGAAATAAAATAACAATATACATGACAGCTACAAATATGTAAATCAGTGGTTCAATTCCCCCCAAAAGCGATTCCATGGTGACTGCATATTGACTAAGAAAACCACAAATTTTATTTTTTATTTATTTTGGTAAACATTGCTCCATTACATTTTAATCTGGTTTGAGCCTCATTCCAGAGTTTGAAGGTGCTTGTTGCCCATCAAAAATGACCTTGACACCTTTGATATAAATGAAAACATCACTAAATATGGCTAAATTCAGATGAAAATAATCAATATTAGTTCTAAGAACAGATGATGAAACAAAACTTTCTTTTTTTAGTAACTGAATGAAAGAGGATAGAAGATAAGGAGGAATGGGGTATGGACTCAGAAAAAACATGCTTTCATTGGTAGGTAGAATGGCTATGTCCCTTGGTTTTGCTTAATTATATTTTTGTTAAAAGGGAAGATATTATGGCAGGAAGTGGAAATTCTAGGAAATGCAACTAAAAAGCAAAACGAATCAATAAAACTCAAAACACAACCCTCAGGTAGGAATTTTGTAAATATCTTAGTTAAGGGACAGTGTTAGAGTAGTTCTGTATAGCTGCAAAGGCAAGGTAGAGAATATCATCATAGCCCCATGGGCTTTGGTTTACTTATCTATAAAATAAAAGAGATGGATTAGATGGCCCCTGAAGTCCCTCCCAGCTATTGTCTATCTGATGATTATCACACCTTCACAGATACAGACTGACTCAATCCATCTGGAACACATATTCCACATAAATATTGGAAGTTTGGGGGTTAGACTAGTTCAGTGATGGGCAACCTTTTGAGATTGGTGTGTCAAAATTTGCCAGAGTTGGGCATAACTTGGGTGGTGTGTCACTTCAAGAAAAAAAACCCCATAATTTTGCTATATTTATAGTTTAAGCAACAAAAATGTATAATTATAATATATAACTGTATCTAATAAACCAAAAACTAATTGTTTAACTTACCAGTTTAATGACTTCTTTGTTCATCTTTCAGTAAGTTTCTTTTGTTGGTCTTGATATTATTTAAATTGTGTGGGGTGCTATAAACTAAGATAAGTGAGGGGGGGGGAATTCTTTAACTAATTTGCCTATTAGTGACTTTTTGTTGCTGAATTTCATTGACTAATGAAAATTAATTTAGCTGCAAGGTTGGTATTTTGTACATTTCAAGCCCAAGAAAGCACTACTAACTTCATCTGTTAATCTGTTTCTTTTGTTAGTTTTGATATTATTTAACACTAAGAATAAGGTCTCACAAAAGTATGTAGAGGGAAAAATTGTGAGTAAAGCCATTGCTATATTTTTTCAGGGTACTAAAAGGGTCTGGTCATTGGTTCCAGGCACTTCAAATTTCCTGTTCATAGTGGCACTCCTCTTGATTCTCCAAGTGACACCTGGTTCCAGATTGTCAAGTTTTTACCTCAATTCAACAAACACCTGAGCTCAGATGCTGTCTTGAAATTCTGCAAGTTGCATCTCCAAATCATCAATTTACATCCATTGGAAACCATTTAATTCCAAACTACTGTAGACTACTCTATCAGGATACTTAATTATTTTCATGGTCTGTTCTAGGCTTCTAAATTGATTAAATCTATCATTGAACTGGTCAAGTAATGAGTCTAAAACATGCTGGTACTTTATATGCATTTTGTATAGCTGTACTGGTCTTCTTAAAATACTTTGTTTCTCAAGGAAAATACTTATAAGTTTTAGTTTCTTCATCTCGCTTGAAAATTTATATATCCAAACATAACATCAATACTTTTGCCAAAACCTTGTAACTTTAAATTCAGTTCATTAATATGAACAGAGATCTGTAAAAAACATCAGTGTTGACCCACTTATCATCACTGAACTGAGGAAAGTTTCCCAGATCCTTATCCTCAAGAAATACCTTAATTTCTTCAAAGCACTCCACAAAACACTCAAGAACTTTGCCCCAGCTCAGCCATCTTACATTATTGTACATCAGGAGTCCACTGTAGGTGGAATCGGCTTCCAGTAAAAGTGCAGAAAATTCTTGCTTGTGAAGGGGACGAGCAGCTATTAAATTAATTATTTTTGTAACAACTGACATTAAGTTGTTTAAGTTGATGAATCCTGCCTTGGCACATAAAGCCTCGAGATGGATAATACAATAAAAAAACACAATTGGATGTCCAATAGCTTCCATAAACAATTTGACAAATCTGATTTTTTTCCCCACCATGTTTGGTGCCCCATCTATTGTCACTGACACAACTTTAGAGATAGCAATGCTTAGGTCACGGAATGCTTGTATAACAAGTTTACATATTTCGCTTCCTGATGTACTTGTTGGCACCGATACTAACTTTATCAACTCTTCTCTCATTGTGAGGCCATCAGAATATCGACCAATAACGGCCAATTGAGCATGTGATGTGACATGAGTAGTTTCATCAAGAGAGATTGAAAAATATTTACAATTACTTATGTCTCTTTAATTGATGTTGTATGTTTGTGTTCAGTCTCATTATTCAGTCTTTTATGATATTTCTACTGAGTAGTAACTCAGATATTCTCTTAATAATTGCATCTTTATTCTGTATATAATGAAATAGAACTGGTACACATCTTGGGAGAGTTTTTTTAATAAATTCTCCCTCACTAAGTGCTTTTCTATGCTGAGCTATGGAGTGAGCAGTACTCAAACTTGCAGATGTTAAATTTGTAGAGCCTTTTAAAAATTTAAGGATGGAATTAGATTGGTTCTTATAAAGGTGTAGCTACCTGGAAATGTATTCCTTCCTTTCATCCTCACTTTTTTTTAAGAGCTGGGAATGATTAGTTTCAAAATGTCTATTTATACTCCAAGTTCTGCTTAACTACCATTTCAGTGCATAGAACGCAAAATTGTCTGCCATTTTTTTCTATAATGCCATACATCTCAGTCCATGTCTCTTGAAAGGGTCAGCTACTGCTACTACCACTTCCTTTACTTAACCTTATTTTTTTTTTATTTTTTGAGTTCTCCATCAGGAAGACAGTAACAGAAGATAGAATTATAGATAGCCTATTAGCCTGCAGGCAATTAGGGGTTAGCTAGTCTAACTGACCACAAGATGGCACATGTAGCTGTCTTTTAGGAAAGGGCAGGGTTAATAAGCAGAAATAGGGGTTAATAAGAATATACAACAGTAAAATAGAGTCTGCACTATGCTGCAAGGTGGCGTTCCTTATGTAAATTAAGATTGTTGCCGCTATTTGTAATGGCAGGAAATGGCACCCATAGCATATGCCCTCACCTGTCCTAGCCTCCCCCTCACTTATCTCAGTAATGATGGTCAATTAGAAATCCACGACACCCCAGAACAGTAGATTGGATGATGGTTGCCGTGGTTATGTGGTTGCTGGCATTGGTGACTACAGGCCCCCTCTCCCCACACCCAGATGCATCCCCCACAGCACTCCACTGCTTCCTGCTCTACTGGCTGGAAGTGAGGTCAAAGGTCCCCTAATGCTCCAGAAGCCCCAGAACTAGACTCTCTGTGCTGGAATTCTGTTGTTTTGGCCTATAGATCTCCAGCACTAGTGTCTACACTACACTATAGCAATGTTTCATTCTTGGCATGCAGCCCCATACTTCTCTGTATGTGGCCACATGTGGCCACATGTCATTGAAAATGGCTACGGGTGTCAGTGCTGACACATGTGTCATAGGTTCACCATCAGGGGTCTAGTTCCTCTTCTTTGTACTGCTTGGGGACCATGTCTAGCACTAGACTTGGATTCAAATGTTGATTCTGGCACTTAGATATATTTTTAGGTCAAATTGAATTTCTTCATCTTTAAAATGAGAATGATGATACTTGTTCTTTGGACTTCACAAAATTGTAAAGATGGAAGAAAGTAAACTAGAAAATAACTTATATTCACTGCATCTATTTCCTCACCAACAATTCTTGAATTTTGGCTTCTTTCTCCACCACTTTACTGAAATTGATCCCCAAAGTTCACTAGTGACCATGTACTTGCCAAATTTAATACTTATTCTCACTTGTCAATCTCTTTGTCCCTTCTGTATGCAATATTTGATGCCATAGACCACTCTTTCCTTCCTGATAGTCTCTACTCCCTTTGATTCTCATCATGTTATTTAAGTTAGTCACAATTTGGCTCCATCTTGTTTTATCATCCTTATTTCAAATTGACTTCTTTCACATTCTCTAGTTTCTAGTCTAACTGGTTTCACTTTCCCTGGCCTTTTTCTTTTCCAATACATTGTTCAGTTAGATTCTAAATAAAAACCACTCCCTTATACACCGTACCCCTGCACTGGCTCCAAGTGGTCTCTAATGCTTTTGTAGTTTTTAACTTATGGAAAAGTAGGTGGCTTGGTAAAGGAGTGGGTAGCATGCTGGATCTGGAGTCAAGAAAAATGAATTAAAATCTGATCTCTGACATTTCCTAGCTATTTGGCTTCAGGTATGTAACCTAACCTTCATTACTTGTCTCAGTTTTCTCAATGTAAAATGGGGATAATAACAGCAGTGTATTGGCATAATGTATAATAGTAAATGCTATGTAAATGCTTATTCCCTTCTCTTTCCTCCTTCCCTACATGCATTTACACAAGCTATCCTCCATGCAGGAAATGCATTCCTTCCACAATTCTGCCTCCTGAATTACTTCTCTTATTTTAAACCTCATTTCAGGTACCATTTCTTTCATGTGCCCTTCATTAAAAAATTATCTTTCCCCTCCAATTCTCATGTAGCCATGATGCTATAGTAAAACATTTATTGTAAATCAAATAATGGAAGAAATTAATTTGGCCCACAGAGTAGAAGAGTGTTTAAAACTTTTATATTGCATGCCATTTCACAATGCAATAAAAATTTGTCAGGATATTGTAGACATTAAGTCTGGAAAGTCCCTTGAACTCCTTGCTTGGAAATAAAGGAAATTGTTCTTCCTGCATTATGTATACCACTATTGATTTAGTCCAGAGAAAAAGCAGAACTGTATATTTACGAAATTTATTTTGGGACAGAAAGGTCAACTAATCAGCCTTAACAAAAAACATGTGGAATTCTTGAAGATGAGGAAGTATCCTTCTAAGCTTCAATGTGTGGTTTCATCTTGAATGAGTAAACTCCTTGGTTTTAAATTATATCAGTTGTTTTTATTTCAATGTTTTACCTTTTAGGTCTAGTGCTAGAAGTCAGTTATTTAGAATCTGACAGTAAAGAGCAGCTTAAAGCAATTGAAATAATAATGTGAGATATCAGAAATCCTGAGTTTCAGTCCTAGCTCTGCCACTTGCTTTGACTTGAGAACTTGGTTAAGATACTTAATCTCTCTCAGTTAAAGAAAACAGTTTCCTTATCTATAAAATGAGGGGGTTGAACTAAATGATCTCTAAGGTCACTACAAGTCAAAAATTATAAGTCTTCTAGGGTAATTTTGTAAATTCTTATATAGCTGAATGTCTAAGTAAAATCTGTATTTCTGTTTTGTTCACCACTTTTGAGGTCAATACTCTTCATCATTTATCTCCTCCTTACAGTTTCTTTCATGCTCAAAGAAACATAGTGCTTTGTGTTAGGCATGTACTGGTGTGTCCATTATCTTTTTAGCCCACTATGGCTTCATTTTTTGATTATCCAAGGAGCAAATCATTAAAAATCAGTTATGAGAGCAAAAGACCTGAAGCTATTGAATTTAACAGAAGAAAGAAAGGTCAGAAGGAAGAAGAAAGGAAGAAAGAAAAAAGAAAGAAAGAAAGAAAGAAAGAAAGAAAGAAAGAAAGAAAGAAAGAAAGAAAGAAAGAAAGAAAGAAAGAAAGNAGAGAAAGAAAGAAAAAATAAAGACAGAAAGAAAAAAGAAAGAAAAAAAGAAAGAAAAAGAAAGAGAGAGAGAAAGACAGAAAGAAGAAAGAAAGAAAGAAAGGAAGGAAGGAAGGAAGGAAGGAAGAAAAAGGAAAAGAAATAGAAAAAGAAATAGAGAAAGAAAAAGAAATATTTTTTCATGGTCTTTCTACTTCCATAAGTGTGAATTATTCATGAGGTGTCAGTTTGGGTAAGAGTCAGCTTAGTGATAGACTGGAGCCAGACCAGGGAAATGTGCCCAAGGAACACTGAAAAAAAGAGCACAGGCTCAACCTTTAGTCATACAGTTAAAAGTTTTGAAAGATTCCGTTTGGGGATTCAAATTCTTAAAGGTTACAGATTTAAAGGCTCAGCAGGAGCAAATTCTCCATAACAGAAATGGGTCTTTGTATACATGTAAAGGCACTTGCCCAGAATCTTTGAAGGTTGTTGCCACTTTACTACAAAAGAGCCAAGAAAAGAGAGGCAGTCTGCCCACAACTTAGTGTACTTCCATTTTCTGTGCTCTAAACAGCAAGGAAAAAAGTAAGCAGAGAGATTTCACCCCCTTAGCTCTAGGGACACACATTAGGCAGTGGAGTTTCACCACCTACTCCTAGGAGATGGGAGATTATCTATCACCGTGAGTGTCCTCTTTTGATGTCAGTGAACAAAAAAAGTCACATATTCATACTGCCTTCACATCCTCTTACCAAGGATCCCCTGTAAACAGGGCACATTCTGTTCAGTTTATATTATCCTCTTGTTGAAATCAGAGAGAACACCCAACTTAAAAAGGGATTTGTCATAGTCAGCTTTAGCCTTTGACCATAGCCTCTTGGAAGCCGAAATTCAGATTGGCTCCTATGTCATGAGAAGCTAGCAACCCTCAATAGTCACCTGATGATTTCTTCCTCACATTTCAAATGTTTTCTTTTTTGAAAAAAGTAAAAATCATCTTTACTTTCCCACCAGAATGAATTTTCAATTCCATTGAATTCAACAAATGTTTGTTGAATATATACCAAGTGCCAGCCCCTACGATAAATGTTGGGAATACAAATGTAAAAAATAGTAGACAGCCTCTACCCAGAAGGAACTTTCAGTCTTCTGGGGTAGGTATGGTTGGGGAATGGAGTGGGATGGAGAATTATATAGTCAGTGATAGTGTCAACTTTTCAGAAGCAGACTGATTCAGAGCCTCATAATTAGGTTTGGCATTTATAGGATCCTTAACGTATATTATCTTATTTGGGCCTCACAATAACTTGTGAGGGAGGTACTATAGTTATAATTATCCCCTTTTTGCAGATAAGGAAACCAAAGCTTAAGGAGGTTAAGTAACTTGCTTGTGGACTCATAGTTTATAAAAATCAGAGGCAGGATTTGAACCAAGTTCTTGATTCCATGTCTTAGATAATATCCACCCCATCATTACTGTTACTCCAAGAACATATTAGATAATAATGTTCTAATCAGATTCTAAATAAGATTTGAGGTGAGATAGAAGGGGAGGGTTAGGAGAAGAGAAGGAGAAAAGTCAGAGAAGGGAATGCAAATGAATCAAATCAGAAAAACAAAACTAAGGTTTTGAATTTGTTTAGGTTGAGGGTTAAGAGGAGAAAGAGACTTTTCTAGGACATCAAATCTGCTTGTCTTTTCTGGGGGGTTTGGAGGGAAGAACTTAGGGAAAACATTTACAGCTTAGTAAGCCAAGAGAAGAGGCTAAGTTAAGTGGGGAAATATTACTACAGTCCTAAATTAAGCCCATCTTGCCAAGCCAAGTTCAATTCACTGAACTGGCATCTCCTCTGTCAACACTCCTTATCTTAGCACCAATTTTTCCTTTTCCCTTAGGGGACAGTTACTTTGGAAAGAAATTCCTTTAAATGACACATTATGACCTGTCTGTTTACATTTAAAGATGAACTCCCAAGCCTGGCCTGAAAGAACACAAAAAATGTGTAAGTTTAGTCTCTCAAAGTAATTCATTCATTTAACTATTTAGACCCTTGTTTAGGAGAAGAAAAATGGGTAGACAAAGCAAGCAACACAAGGCCAAAGAAAGGCAGAGTATCATCATTAGGGATGACCTATACAAAATCTCAATACCTCCATACCTGGAATAGTATATGAACTTCTGGTTAACCAGTTGAGATATAACAGTCTTAGAGAAGTTGGAGAGAAAAAATTTTGAATCCTAGAAACTTTGGACTAGAAGGGGCCTTAAAATGATGCAAGGTTCAGAAGATGGAGGGGAGGACTATTCACAGGAATGAAGAAGAAAGATTCAAGGTTTTAATTTAGAAAGATGAAGTTGGAGCTTGGATATGATTTCTGCTAGTCTAAAAAAACATCCTTCTCTTTAAGGGACCTGGCCTTCATGGGATAGGCTCTCCCTGCGCTAGATAATCTTCTTCCTCTTGGATTGTACCTTTTCTCTTTTCTAATAATCTTTTCAACCTGAAACTTTCCTTGCTAGAAATGTCCTCACTTCATGAAAACTTGATAATTGATACCTCAATGCTTTGAACATCAGAAGTGGAGGAAATGTGAAATGTCTTATGAAAAAGTCTTTGTGAAATGCTTTGTCTCTCTCTAAACTTCTCATCTTGACCTCTAGGATGATTATTCAGGAAGATGAGCTGCTGTTGATTTAAGAAGTAAGACTAGAGAGATAAGCAGGAGCACCAAGGAACAACTTGTTCAAAGGACTACTATTGAACTACCTTCTTCTTAGCAATGAATGTTATACTTGGACTCAGGAAAATCTGGGTTCAAATTCTATCTCTGGCACTTATTAGATGTGATCCTAGACAAGTTCTTTAACCACTCTGGGCCAGTTTCCTTGACTATAAAATGAAGGGGTTGGTCTAAATGGCCTGTAAGTTACTTTCTACCTCTCCATTTAGGTCTTAAGATATCAAAGACCATTCTAGCCATGGTCTTGATACCTTTGTCTTCCCCTTTGTACTTGGTGTCTCCTTTTGTCTGAAGCTTTCCTTTGAGTAAATAAAATGTTTTTAAATAAAATTCATTGACCCTTTTGAAAATTTCTATAAGTATCCCCAAAAGGCTTGGGCATGATCAAATTTTAATCAATCAATTATATGTTAGGGTGTATATTTCTAAATTTTGCAGATGTGAATGGAAAAGCACTTGTGAAATCCAGGAATGTTTTAATCATGGAGGTTACAAAATCAAGGACAAAATCAGGAGGTTACATTCAGTAGGGGAATATTGGCCAGAGATGACCGCTTTAGTCTGAGCATTAAAGACATGAAGAATGGGGTCATTGGGGAGTAAATTGATATGCCCTTCCCCCAGGATCATTGGTGGAGTTAATTTGATCATGATTTTATAACTGGATCCATTCAAGGTGGAGGTTGAAAGGAGATGGCTAGAGAATAGAGAGTAAAGTGAAGTATGATGAAGGATATCCTAAATTGTTTGGCCAGGAGAGATACTCACCAGTCAGGACAGAGGGGGCCCCAGAACAGAAATTCCAGAGATGAAAAGGTAAAAATTCTCTAGGGCATGTGGTTTCTGATGTGGGCAGTAAAGTATTTTGAGAAGGCTGCGAGCAGATGGCCCAAAAGTGAGGCTGTTATTTTTAGTCTATAAGTCTCCTAAACAAAGTGGGGTGTGATTATAAAATCATGAATGTGCTAAGGGAGTTTATATTCCTAATTTTGGAGACCAATTGGGACCAAGGTAGAGAACCATGCCATCCCTAATAATGTCCTTTGGAGTCATGGTCAGAGATAAAATGCCATGCTAGATGAATCATGGATCTGACCTACTGAGGTAATCCTGATATTCCTTTCATTTTCTCCTGGTTTTCCATGTCAAAAAAACTCAAAGGAACCTGCTTACCCTATTTAGCCAGTTTGAGATGTGTCCACAAAATATTTGCATGTCTCTGTTATGTGAGGAGATGGTAGAATGTGAGGATGAGAAATATATGACTCAGATTCAAGAGACCTAAACTTTGGTCACTCAGTCATTAAGTATTTATTAAGTTTCTACTATGTACCAGGCAGGCAGCTAAGTGGCACAGTGGGTAGAGTGTCAGACCTTGAGTTAGGAATATGAGTTTTGTGTTCAAATCCAGCCTCAGATACTTCCTTGCTGTGTGATCCTAGGCAAGTTACTTAACCCTGATTGCCGCGGTTTGCTCAGTCTGTGAAATGAGCTGGAGAAGGAAATGGCAAAGCACTCTAGTCTCTTTTCTGAGAAAACCTCAAATGGGGCCATTCAGGTATAATTGAAGTGACTGCGTAATAACATAAAATATTCATAAAAACATTCAGGCACTGTACTAAATGCTGGGAATAGAAAAAGAGACAAAAGAAAGTCCTTTCCCTCCAGGAACTGAAATCTAATAAGGGAGATGACACATAAACAACTAGGTACAAACAAGTAATATATAGGATAAATAGCTAGTAATGAACAATTATGTGATTCAAGCAGGATCATTTCCTGTGAGCTTCCTTTTCCTTATCTGTAGAATGGAAATAACTCTACTTTTACTACCTATCTGACAAAGTTGTTGTCAGGAAAGTGCTTTGTAAACCTGAAAGCATTCTATAAATGAAAGCCATTCATTAAATTGAAAAGAGTTTTAGAGTAGTGATTTTAAAGGTCCATCGTTGCTTTAAAGATTGTATTGTCTATGGCCATATATTTTCTTGTTTGGAATTCTGAAAAGAAGAATGCCAATTAATATGCATGCCTCATAAATGAAAGGGTAGATACTAAGGTGTATCATGTGATAGAAAAAGAAGAAAAAAACAGTTCTCAGATTGTCTGATTGCAGCAATGCAGTGGAGGAAAAGGAATATTTGGCTCCCAGGTATCTGTGGGAAAGAGTGGATAGTAAGTATAAAAGTAAAGGAATAGGAAGGTAAGATAAGTAAGAGAAAGAAGGAAAATGTTCACAAGGGGTTAGTTGTAGAGGGATGGATAATAAAAATAGTCCCTTAGAGATTTAAATCTTTGATTCTATTCTCCTTTGAACTCCAGTAACACAAATCCCTAGATGGAAGAACCTGGAAGGGATCTTTAGGAATATCTAGTCCAACATTTTGATTTCTGAGATGAGAAAACTGAGGTTCAGACATAGATGGCAGAGTGACTTGCTTAGAATCACATGGCCAGTAAGTGGGAGGTCTGGGACCATGAAGTCTTCTGGCTACAATCACCTTTGTTGTTTTGTTGTTGTTGTTGTTGTTTATTTTTCCAGGCTACCAAGACCCACTGTTAGGACTGGGAATAGAAATGTTACATTTTCCCAAGCAGAGCCCCTTTTGTTTTCCATGAGATCACAGAGAGCTCCAAGTATTCCCTTCAGTTTTCTTTTTTTGAGAGAAAATTGCGAAATGTTGTTAACAAAATGACAGGTGTTCTTTTTCCCCAAATCACATTCCTGTGACTCTAGGGATTCCAAGCTATTTTCCCCTCCTGGAACTTGTGAGGGAAATAATTCCAACCAATGCCACTATAAGTTTTTTAAAGAAATTATGAAAAAGAAGATTATGAAACAAGTACATGTAAAATTAAGGAAATGAAGATCTCATTACCTTGAGAAACACAAGAAATAAACATTGAGACAATTTAGTACATTCCACATGTTTGAGCCACGTGACTCTAGGAAATGATAGTCTTTGGCTCCTGCTAAACAGTGTGAGTTGGGACAGATGTGGAGAAGAAGTGAGGTCTAGTGAGTGAATTACTAGATTGGAATTCTGATTGACTTTAAGAACTGATTTGCTTTAAGACTTGAGTAGATTCCAACTGAAGTTCTATGCCTCATTTGGGGATAAGGACATGGAGTTTCTATATGCTGTGATACACATTAATTTGCCTTGTAAATGACTTTGAAGTAACAACTAAATAGAAATACATTTTGGAAAATGACATCAAAACTTGAGTTAGAGCACAGTACAAAGATTTTCACAGATTTGTGTATTTGCTTATTTTCAAGAGTTTCATATTC
The DNA here is from genome assembly GCF_016433145.1 of Gracilinanus agilis. Taxonomy (NCBI): domain Eukaryota; kingdom Metazoa; phylum Chordata; class Mammalia; order Didelphimorphia; family Didelphidae; genus Gracilinanus; species Gracilinanus agilis. Next base: position 132,790,022 of record NC_058132.1, on the reverse strand, counting down.
AAGTCAAATTTTCCCATCAGACAAACCTATGACTTTAAGGTCAAGGATATACTGTGTGTGTGTGTGTGTATGTGTGAAGCATAAAGGAGCATCAAATTGTCTATTGCTTAAATAATTCAAGTTAAAACAAAAGGTATTACTCTAATTTTATTGATTTTTTGGTAGGATGATTTTAGAGTCTGAATTACATGAATCATTACTTGGATTCTCAACTTTATTTTATGAATCTTTATTTGTTTCCTCACTTTTTGTGGTAGGCACAGACCAGATATGTGGGAGTTAAGAATGACCCTACAGAATCAAGCCTGAAGAAATAAGAGGATGGGCATCTTTGTGATGGTAATACGGAGGTTAGAGAGTAGAGAAGGTTTTGGGGAAATGATAATGAGTTCTATTTTGAAAGTACCTATAGGATATCTGATTCAAAATGTCCAAAAGGCAATGGCTTTATAGCACCAGAGCTCAGGGGAGAGACCAGGGCTGGATATATAGCTTTGGGAATCATCCCCAAAAAGAGATTGCTATTGAATCTAAGGAAATGGATAAAATCATTAAGTAAAATGAGATAGTAGAACAAAATGGAGAATGGGGCCAAGTTTAGAAGCATGGGGGAGACCCACAGTTAGTAGATATGACATGAAAAACCAGAAAAGAATAAGGGACAGTCAGCAAATAATAGGAAAACCATGAGACAGTAGTGTCACAAAAACCTAGAGAATAGAAATAACTGGGAAGAGAAAATAATCAAGCCAAGTGAACAAGAATTTATTATGTACCTATATGCCAGGAATTATGCCTAGTGGTAGGGTACAAAAAAAAAAGCAAAACAAAAAACAAACAAACAAAAAAATAAGATGGGTCCTAGAAGAGGAAAACAACAATTATCAGATTTGACAATCAAGAGACCATTGGTCACTTTGGAGAGAACAGTTTCAGTTGAAAGATGTGAGGCCAGGTTCCAGAGTGGTTAGAAGTAGGAAGGCAGAGGAAATAGTCATGGAGTATCCTTGACTTTCTCAAGTAGTTTAGCCATAAAGGGTAGGATATATATATATATATATATATTTATCTCTCTCTCTCTCTTCCCCCCTCTCTCTGCATTTTCTCTCTTTCTCTGTATATATATATATATATATATATATATATATATATATATATATATATGAAGTGAGTTTTCTCTCTATATATAGAGAGACAGAGAATATGATCACTAGTGGGGATTATAAAATCAAGTGAGAGTTTTTTAAATATGGGGGACATGAGAATGTTTTTAGGCAGCAGGGAATCAAGTAGATAGAAAGTGATTAAAGATAAAAGAAAAAGTGGGGGGAAATTTATATAGCAGTCAGGAGGGACTGGATCTAAAACACATGTAGAGGGGTTGGCCTTGTCAAGGATACTGGAGAGGATGACATAATGGGAGAAAATATCTGAATGGTATGAAATGAGGAGTTGGGGAAAAATGAAGATCTTGGTTTTCTTTTTATTTTTTTGTGAATAATGAAACAAAGTTCTCAACGGAGATGGTAGCAGCAGAGAGCTATTGCAGGCTTGAAAAGAGGCAAGAATCGTTTGAAACAGCACTATGGGACAATGTGAAGAATAGGATGATTGCCTTACTCTAGTGAGGGTACGTCCATAAGTTTAACTTAGGCATTGCAGATGGACAACGGCCTAGGCCTAAAAATGAGATAAGAGGAAGAGAGGGATCTAGGAATTTTTGTTGTTGTTCAGTTATTTCAGTTGTATCTGTCTTAATGTGATACCATTTTGATTTTCTTGGCAAAGCTACTTAACTAAGCAAACTAAGTGCTTTAGCATTTCCTTCTCCAGCTCATTCGATAGATGAGGAACTAAGAGAAATTAGGGTTAGGTGACTTGCCTATGGTCACCCAGCTAATAAGTGTTGGAGGCCAGATGTAAACTCAGGTAGATGAATTTGTTTCCTGGCCTAGCACTCTATTCACTGTGCCACCTAGCTGCCTCATTTAGGAATTAATAGACTGCTATCAGCTTCCCACCAACTGTTCCCTGTAACAAAAAAAGTCAACACTTCAGCATCAATATTCTCCTAGGGATGTTATATGGCTACAAACCACGGAACACAACAACTATTGTTAAGAATCCAAATTAGATATTTTGCCCTGCAATAGAAGAGGGCAATAGAAGGGTCTAAATAGGCTGTGGCATATTACCATGGTGACTTGGATAAAAGAACTGATGTGACATTTCTCAAATAAGAAATGCATTAGAAAAGGAGGAAGGCTAGTTATGTATCTAAATACAGAGATATCCAATATAAAGCCTGAGTACTGTACACAGTTTTATAATTCTCTGGACATAATTCCAAATTACTCTCCAAAATATTTGGATCAGTTCACAGTTCTACCAAATGTATATTAGTGTCTACATTTTCCCACTTTGCCTCCAACATTTGTAATCTTGCCCTTTTTAAATTTTAGAAGGGCTTTTTGAAATAATATAATCCAACTCAATTGCTTTATAGATGGGGAAATGGAGATCCCAAGAGGTGAAATGACTTGCTCAAAGTTATAGTTAGTCTGGAGGAATTCCATGTGAATTGGAATGACCTCCAGGAATTGATGCAGAATTAAAGGAGCAGAACCAGGAGAACATTATACACAGAGATGGATACACTGGGGCACAATTGAATATAATGAACTTCTCTACTAGCAGCAAAGCAATGATTCAGAACAATTCTGAGGGACTTATGAGAAAGAACATTATCCACATCAAAGAAAGAACTGTGGGATTAGAAATCCAGAAGAAAAAAAACTGCTTGATCACATGGGTTGATGGGGATATGACTGGGGATATAGACTCTAAACAATCACCCTCATGCAAATATCAATAATGTGTAAATTGATCTTGATCAATGACACAGGTAAAACCCAGTGGAATTGTGTATCAGCTATGGGAGGTGGTGGAGGGAGGGAAGGGAAAGAGTGTGGATCCTGTAACCATGCAAAAATGTTCTAAGTTAATTCATTAAATAAGAGATTTTTAAAAAAAGTTATAGTTAGAGACAGAACCAGGAAAGAAACTTAGATTTTCTGATTCTAAAGCCAAGGCTCTGAGCTGAGGTTCAGAGAACAGTCTCTATAATTAGTAATTGACCTGGAGGATACAACATGTTGAAATCTGACATTTGTGCTTCTGTGGGAATTTAGAACTTTTACATGGAGTTCTAAACTTCTCCCTTTAAGGAATATGGAGAACTCAAAGCAGATTCAGAGCATATCCTTCAACATGATGGATTAAAGTGTTAGAAATAAAATCTCTGCGGAAATACAAAAGAGTCTGGGTTTATTCAATCTAGGGAGAAAAGAAAGCTGAGTAATCAAGAACATTTGTCAAGGATTTTCATATTGAAGATATCACAGAATCTTAAAACTGGAAGGGTCTTTAGTGATCATCTATCCGAAATTCCTTATTTTTAAAATGGGCAAAATAAGGCCCCAAGAGACTGAATGGTATATCCAAGATCATCACTAAGTTACTGACATAACCAGTGCTAGAACAAAGCCTCTAATTCAGTGTGGTTTTTTTTCAGTATATTCCATTTACAATGAACATTCAGTACCTACTATGTAAAAGGCTCTAGAAGAAAGGCTGGAAATATCAAGACAAAACAGACAAAATTTCCAACCCTCAAAGAACTTAAATTCCTTGGGTAGATGCAACATGTAGATATAGAAATAGAAATGTTAGGTAATAGATGGATATATACTAATATACTCCTTCCTTCCTAGTATAATTTCATATATATCATCTATATTGTAATAAAAAGTAAATAAAGAAAAGGTAAATAGTTGTTCTTTAGCCATGTTCAAGTCTTTATGATTACATTTTAGGGGTTTTTTCTTGGCAGACACTGGAATGCTTTGCCATTTCCTTCTCCAGCTCCATCCAAGAAAACTGAGTCAGAGTTAAGTGACTGTTTCAGGGTCACATAAGTGTCCGAGGATAGATTTGATCTCAGGAAGATGAGTCATCCTGCTTCCATCCCAGGTACTCTATCCACTGTACCACCTAGCCACAACACACATTGGAAGAGAGCAGTAAGGGGAAAAGCAGGGTCTCTTTCCCCAAGAAGTTTAAAACTATAATCGAGACTGTGCAGGTGCAGGGAGTTGAACTAGAGAGCAACTTGCTATTGCCAATGACCCACCAATTGTGTGTGTGTGTATGTTTTCCCCCCTACAAATTCAATGACAAAACAAGCAAACTTGGCCGTATTCTGCTAAAGTGAGCTTCCCGTGAAGCCTTCAGCAAGGACAAAAAGCTGGTTTATCTCCTGTTCTGTCTCCTTTAGCATTTTGTACTTGAGATGAAGCCCATGCTGTAAACACCTGCAGACTACAAACATATTGCTGCCTTTGGCACACAGTCTTAATTATTTCTGATCAGACCTGGAGCTTGCCCAGGTGGTCTCTCGTCACAATTTACCTTAAATCCAACAGCACCACCTTGTGGTCCCTGAATGAGTGACCGAGAACACCTCTAAGAGTAAGCCCAAGACAAAAGGTAATACTCCAGCATTGGGCTGTGGCGAGGGCACTTTGATTTGGTTTCACTGTTGAAAGTAAAGGCTGAACTGTGGGTCCCCTTATTCTCAGCTCTCATCCCCAAATATCTTCCTCTCAAATTCCTTCCTGAGAGCTCCTGAAGAACTTTAAAATTAAGAATTCTTCTCTACCATTTATATTCATTGTTATATATCCTCCCTCACGGGAGCGAGGAGAAAGGCACTGGGGGAGAAGACACAAGATGCAGCTACAACATCATTTCAGACCATGACCTATAGCCTTCTCTTTTTCAATTACAGGATTTTTATCATTCACCCTGTGGCTGAAATATGGAAGTACGGTTGTGGGTAAAGAATAACTAAGCCCAGTGACGTCCAAGCAACACTGACCATTACCCTCTAAGGAACTAATTCTCACAGAATTGACTGATCCTTAGTTATAAAGGCTAAGGGGTGTAGAGCATTTTAAGGTTTGCAAAGCACTTTACCTATGTTATCTTACTTGATCTTTACAACAATCCTGTGAAATGGGTATCTGTATTAACTCTGATTTACAGATGAGGAAACTAAGGTTGAGAATGATTAAATGACTTGCCCCACAGATGTCTAAGTAAATAAGACTGAAGCAGAATTTGAACTCATGTCTTGCTGACTCCAAGTCCAGCAGTCTTATTCATAGCCCCCTAAAAACTCATAATTATCCTTTCCTGGTTGGGTTGGGGCAGGGAGGTGGGAAAAACGGAGCCTATTCAGTTTCACAAATTACCTGTTCTTTGTGGCTATAGGATTTTATAGTTTCAATGATTTTTAGATATCTAGGAGCATCCCTCCCTCTGACTGATCATTTGCCTGCCTCTGAGTTGTTTGTAACAAGAGCTAAGGGTCTATTTGTAGTTGAAGTAAAGTGCAATAGCACTGTTGTATTTCCCTATCTCTACATTTATTAAAAATGTAATGGGGGAGGCAGCTGGGTAGCTCAGTGGATTGAGAGCCAGGCCTAGAGAAGGGAGGCCCTAGGTTCAAATCTGGCCTCAGACACTTCCCAGCTGTGTGACCCTGGGCAAGTCACTTGACCCCCATTGTCTACCCTTACCACTCTTCTGCCTTGGAGCCAATAGCTAACGTTTCTATTAATTATTTGTTTTATAGGATGGGTCCCTGAAAGGAATGAGAAGGAAAGCACTGGGAGAAAAGATACAAGTACAAAAGAGATCAATAGAAATGGATTATAAAAATATTATTGAGTTTACTTCATAGCTTTACTCAGTCATATCTTTGTGCATTTATTTACTTTACCAATAAAGAGAAACATTGGAGTGAGATTTTTTTGGCCACATCTATGGTTTCATTGGTACAGGGAACTCTTGGTGAGGAAATTCTCATTACCAATGCAGGCCACCACTTACTCGACATTAGAGTCTAAGGGTTGACTGGGATGCTGAGAGATGAAATGATTGTCCAGGGCCACACAACCTGATAACATTTATATTACAAATTATAAATATAGATGTGTATGTATACGTATTTATCTTTGTATATATGTATGTATTTCATTCCCATGCCATATTCTTCAAGTATATTATTTGATTTATAATAAAGATGAATTCTATTGACAATAACTTTGATATGTTGGTTAATTTTGTAGAACATCTGATGTTTTAAAGTATCCAGCACCACGCATCATGTGGTCGTACTAGCATTTGCTGCTGCTGCTGCTGCTGCTGTTGCTACTATATATGATGGAGAAGAAAAAATTAAGTCTTTCAAATGATGAATGTAATGAATATAGAGAAGCATGGAAAGATCTGTGCAGACAGATTCAGAGTAAAGGAAGCAGAGCCAAGAAACAAAATGCAACACTAATACATAAAAATAAAAAAAATGAATTTTTCAAAGTTACAAAGAATAAACACAGCTGAAGAGATAGAACACATTCCCAATACACCACTTTGTAGAGGTTGGAAGTCCATAAATGTTGCCCATTAATCATAATTTAGACTTTTTTCACTTATTGATCAGCTCTAATGATTTCCTTTTTTTATCTTTAAAAAATGTCTTTTTGTCTTTTAAAAATATCATTTGTTATATGGTTCTATGGGAAAGCAAAAGGAAGGGATATTGGGTAATATAAAATAATCCGTAAAAACTTTTGAACGAGAATTAGCTCTTTCTTCCAGTGAAGACATCTTCAAAGGACTCTCATCACTTTTCCTGCTCATGTCTGTCTAGGCCACATCTGGCAATATGTTTTGTTCTTGAAACCACAAAAAGCTACCAATCTTCAAATATAGTTAGGAAAGATCTATAGTCATATACTAAGCAGCTAGGTAGTATACTGGACAGTCTGCAGGACTGAGGGATCAGGAATACTTGAGTTTAAATTAAGCTTCAGAGTCTTGTTATCTGGGTGACTCTGGGAAAGTTACTTAATTTCTCTCTACCTCAGTTTCCTCATTTGGAAAATGGGAATTAGCAATAGCCTCTAATTCCTAGGATTGTTGTGATCATCAAATGAAATAATATCTGTTAATTGTTTTATAAACCTTAAAGCGCTATGTAAATATGATTATTATTTTATATTAATATCTAGATTTTTCCTATATACAGAAGAGGCTTATTCCAAAGCATGCCTTTTCCCTTTTAACGCAAAATCAGCTTACTTCAAGAAGTCATTCCCTCATTTAGAGAAAACCACTTCATAGTCTTACAAAAATTCCTCAATATAGTTAGTTCTTAATTATCCATATATGGCTTATCCACAATGTGGGTTACCTACAGAAAAATGTGGATGCCAGGTTGGCCACCCATTGAGTCTCTGGACCACCCTGCTTGTTAGCTAGTGTGTGCTCAGGGAATGCAAAACAATTTTTACATTAAACTCATCAAAACATAATTAGAAAGAGAAAGCTGCTGAAAGTTTTTCTGTAATGCGTTCCAGAGCCAATTTGAAAGGATTTTTGGATTACTTACTATTTAGGTTATCTTAGTCACTATTTACCTTTGCTAAATTAGATAATTGAATAGATTCGAGTACTAACTCAGTTTTATTTTAATATTTCATTAAAACATAAATTACATTCACATACACTATTATTCTGTGTTTCATTAGTTAATCTTCCCATCAAATAGAAAGCTCCTCAGGGAAAGTTCTGGACTTAATCTCAACTATGTGTCTAATCTCTAAAATGCTTGTTAGGCATTCTGTGACCAACAGACATGCATTTTTCAATTGTGATAGTTTACTCAGTGGAATCATGGCCTATTCTTAATTCTGCATTATGGAATTATTTTTGTTTATAAAGCTGAATACTTCTTAGTGTCATAGCTCTAATATTCATACAGAATTTAACTAGGCTATCTGCTTTCATATTTGTGGGAAGAGAAGCAGTTAGCTGGGGTTTAGTAAGTGGCTCAAAGTCATTCTGCTTACAAGGGTTGCTGCAAAGATGTGAATTACTGGGAAGGTTTCTAGTGAGCTGTTTATTCCAACTTTACCTGATTATTTACAACACAATGACTTTCAGCTAACTTATGTTTGGTTTCCCTGTATGTTGACATTTATATAAATGAATAAAAGAGCTCAGAAAGAACTCCAAACGTAGACTGCGATCAACTTCTTTACTCCACCATCAGTTTCCATTTCTGAGGTTCAAAGAAAGGATATGGCTTGCCTTAACAGTAGTAGGATTCTTACCTGTAAGAACCAATACATGTCTATTAAAATTTATTGAATTTGTTCAGGCATTTTGATAAAGAATTTAGACTCACTTTTCAGACTTGAGGCCAGCAGAGAACGTTCTGCCTATTCTTCAGTAGCCTGGTGTTTTGATGAGATTAAGAGATGATAAGGACACTAATACACTGTTGGTGGAACTGTGAACTGATCCATTCATTTTGGAAAGCTATCTGGAATTATACCCAAAGAATTATAAAAATGCGTATATATTCTGATTCAGTAATATCACTAGTGAGTCTGTTTCCCAAGGTGATCAGGTAGAAAGGAAAAGAACATATATGATCTAAAATATTTATAGCAGTTCTCTTTGTGGTGGTAAAGAATTGGAAACTGAGGGGATGCCCATCAACTAGGGGAATGGCTGAACAAGCTATGGCACAGTGTCATGATGGAATACTACTGCACAGTTAAGAAATGATGATCAGGTTAATTAAAAAAATAAGAAAGAACCTACATGAAGTTATGAAGAGAGAAATCAGCAGAACAATGAAAGAAAACATATATGCAGCAATAGGAATATCGTATAAAGAATGAATGCCCACCTCCAGAGAAAGAATTAATAAATAGAAACATGCATGACATAGTTCTGTGTGTGCATATTTTATTTTGGGTCAAATGATACCTTCTCTAGTGCAGGGTGAGGAGGGGGAAGGGAGAGAGATATTTAGGAACTCTAACATTACAAACAAATTTTAATTAAAAATAAAAAAAGGAAATGATTACATGTTTCAACTCAACTATTAGAATGCAAGTCCTTTATCTGACCAGGGACTGTCTCACTTTTGTATTTATGTTGTCCTAGTGCATGATGAATACTTATTGATTATTAAATAATCTTTCTACAGTCTGAAAATGAACTTGTGAAATGGGGTCAGCATGATAGTGCTATGTTTTCTTTATTGTTTCTTGGTGAAGTAAAGAGATAACACTTATAATATGCTTTCTAATTCTCAGATATCCAGAATGTATCTGGAACACCAACATTATATTTTCTTGATCAATTTAATTAGGATGGCCATGGCTAGTATTGGATCAGCTCAGAGAATGATCCATTTCCCTAATACCCTGAGGCAGGGGTTTTTAGAATTTTTGAAGCTGTAGAACTTTATACTTAAGAAAATAACAAAATCACAGGATCTTGAACAAGCAATAAGGTTTGACCTGGGTCTTTGGCTGTACCAAGTAACAAATGCATTGTTAGAGGATGAAAATAATATACATTTAAATAGTACTTGAAGGTTTATAAAAGCCTTTCTTCACAACAATCTTGGCTTGTAGGTTTAGAGAGAATGACTTGCCAACAATCTATGAGCTAGTGTTATAGAACAGTAGTAAGATGCTATTTATTTAGATTTACAAAATTTTAGGAAAAAAAACCCCTCATTTTTTTTAACAAAGAAACCTAAGAAAGGTCACAAGGTAAGAAGAGAAAAGAGTGAAAGAGTACTAGATTCCCTTGACTGAGTACTAGGTCTATATTCTAAACAAATCAGATAGCGGGGAAACATTTACTTGTACAAAAATATAGCAGCTTTTGTGTGTGTGTGTGTGTGGTGGCAAAGAATTGGAAACTGAAGGGACATCCATCAATGGGGAATGACTGAACAAGTTGTGGCATATAATGTAATGGCATACTGTTGTTCTATAAGAAATGACAAACAAAACAATCTCAAAAAAACCTGGGAAGACTTATATGAAGTGATATAAAGTGAAGTGAGCAGAACAAGAACTTTGTACACAGTAACGACAGTTGTATATGATGATTGGTTGTGAATGATCTATTATCAACAAAACAAAGATTCTAGAAAACTCCAAAAGACTCATGACAAAAAAGGATATCTGTCACAACAGAAGGAACTGATGGAACCTGAATGAAGATTGAAGCATGCCATTTTTCACTTTATTTCCTTCATGAGTTTTCTTCTTATATAAGCAATATGTGTCTCCTTCTATGACATGATGAACATGTATTGCATGATGATGCATCTATATATAACCTATATCATATTACCTATAGCCTCAAGGAGAGGGGAAGGGAAAGAACATGGATCATAACATGTCAGAAAATAATTATTAAAAATAATATCTAGGTGGAAGCTGGGTAGCTCAGTGGATTGAGAGCCAGGCCCAGAGACAGGTCAAATCCGGCCTCAGACACTTCCCAGCTGTGTGACCCTGGGCAAGTCACTTGACCCCCATTGCCCACCCTTACCACTCTTCCACCAAGGAGTCAATACACAGAAGTTAAGGGTTTAAAAAAATAATATCTACTTGTAATCTGGAAAAATATAATGGAAAAAGAAATGGAAAAAGAAAGAATAGTAGATTTTGAGTCAGAGGACCCATATTCAAATCTCAGCTCTTCTCTTAATTCCTGTGTAAACTTGTAATGTTGATCTCTTCACTTTTTTTCTAATTAGCAAAAAAAAATGGGTTGGCCAAGATGATCTCTAGATACTTATACCTAACATGTAATTCCACATATAAACTACTACATGGATCACAGCATTTAGGAATTTTAAAAACCTGCCTTTTTGCTCACTCTGTTAGAATATGAACTTCTTTAAAGGTCAGGGAATATTTTTTTCTGTTTTTATTGCACTTAGCCCAGAGATTTGAATGAAATAAATACTTAATACATACATATTTATTTATGTATTTGGGCAGCTAGGTGGAAAAATAGATAGAATGCTGGGTCTGGAGTAAAAAAAAAACTCTACTTACTAGTTGTATGACCCTGGGCAAATCACTTTACCCTGTTTGCCTCAGTTTCTTCATCTGTAAAATGAGCTGGAAAAGGAAATGGCAAACCATCCCAGTTTTTCTGCAAAGAAGATAGCAAATGGGTTAATGGCAAAAATAATTTATTCATTCATTCATTCATCTATACATGTATTTGCATGTTCATTTCTAGAGAGAGTAGCCAAGGAACAATATATTTACACCAAATTCTTCCTGAATACCTTCTCCCTTAATAATTTCATCAATTTCTAGAAGACATATTCCATGGAAAAGTATTTGGTTGCCTGGGAAGAGGAAATTTGGCCACCTAGATATCAGTGGCAACTCACTTCAATGTATACTTAGCTACAGAAAAAACTGCAGCAGTGGCAACAACCACAGCCACAATAAACATGTTTATAGCATTCCATAGTGCAGAGGATTTCTTAGACTTAGAGTAAGGAAGGCCTGGGTTTAAATTCCATATGAGAAACTTCCTAAGCCATGTAACCCAGAGCCTAGGACAACTTTTCTAGGTCTGTTTTCTCATTGGTAAAATGAGGATGTTGATTTTGATGTCTTCTAAGTTTATGATCTTACCATCATATTCTAAATACCATGATCCCTGTTTAGTAAATTTTAAGACTTATTATTACTTCAGACCGTCATATTCAATTTAGTGCCTGGCACATAATGGGTATTTAATAAGAACTAGGTGACTGTCTGTTACCCCTACCCAAAAGCTTGTTATTCCAGCTTTTCTTTTTTCTTTTTCTTTTTCTCAACATTCCCTATCACTGAAGCAAAAGCAAACTGGGTTGTTTGCAGAAACAATTGAAGCCTTGCTCAGCTGACAGTCACTATGTCATTCTAAAGGAATTTAAACAATGACAACAACATTATACAGAAAAAAACTCTTTTGAAAGACTTTAAAACTCTGATCAATACCATGAAAAATCATGAGTCCAAAAGACTAAAAATGAAGCATATTATTTGCTTCCTGCCAGAGGGACAATGAACTTAAAATGAAGAAAGATATAAATTATCAGCTGTGGCCAATGTGGGGATTTATTTTGCCAGGCCATGCATCTTTGTAACCAAGGCTTTCTTTTTCTCTTAAAAAATTTGATTGAGGGGAACCACAATGGAAGGAACAAATAGTAACTACTTGAACATAATAATAGCAATATATGTATTTTTTTAAACCCAGTTGTGGTTGAATATGGTGATACTAAAGAAGATTCTGTTTTATTCAACCTCAGAAGGTACAAATTAATAACTTCCTTTGTAGAGTCATGTCTAAGGCTGAAGCAAGAAATCAGAAAGTTATTTTTTCCCTGTCTTTCTTGTCCTCTGGAATCTTCCCTTTAGCTTAACAAGTTATCGGGACCATCAAAAGTCCACAGAAGCTGTTGTTGTAGGAGGATGGCCTTCTTCTTGACAAAAGAAGTAAGCTAGTAATATTTTTCTATTGCCCAAAACATAGCACCAAAGGGAAGAGGTAGGTGTTATAGCATTTATAGACATGATAAGGGCTGGACCATGAGTTCTGAAAGTCCAAAAAAATGATCTGGCCTCCTTCTATATAGTTTTTGTTCTGGATCAAATTATTCTGTTTACTAAACTAGAGAGGACCTTTGGAATTTAAATCAGATACTCTTCTGGGAAATTGAGTTGTAATTCAGTCCTCCCTGGTAAAAATAAAAGATTTAATCTTAGCCTGGGGGAGGAGGAAAGGGAGATAGTCTAGTGACTGTGGTTTAATATCCCCTTTTGTAATTAGTGGTTTGAACTATATAAAAGTAGAATTGGCTGCCTCATAGATGCAGTGGATTTACTGCTCATGTAGACTATTGGATATGTTCTGAGATTATCTTGTAATTTAATATTGAATTGAACACATTCACTAACTAGATGATGGTTTGCCTCCACAAAGGCATTTGATTCTGAAATTATTCCACTATGAAAAAAACTGTGACTGATAGCCACATGGGATATAGTCAATTTGATTTTTTATAAGTGTGTGTTCTTTATACACAATGTCCTCTACTTTCCTTCTTTTTTTAAACTCTTACTTTCTGTCTTCAAATCAATACTAAATATCCATTCTAAAGCAGAAAAGTGGTAAGGACGAGACTACTCCACTGGGGTTGAGCGACTTGCTAGGTCAAATAGCTATGAAGTATCTGTCAAGATCAAAATATGGTCTGGCCAGAGTTTTAAGTGTTTATTAATAAAATGAAAGAATGAAAATTGAGAGAGAGAGAAAGAGAGAGAGAGAGAGAGAGAGAGAGAGAGAGAGAGAGAGAGAGACAGAGAGAGAGAGAGACAGAGAGAGAGAGAGACAGAGAGAGAGAGAGATTTTGACTTATAATTTAAGGTAGATCTAGTCTCAGGTTTCAGCCCAGCATGGTTCCCTACATGCTGACTGCTGATCACCACACACCAGCCCAGGGAGCCAGTCTGTTCAAGAGCAGAAATAAAGAGGCTTCTCCTTCAGGAGCTGGCCTTATAAAACCCCCCTAGCTCCTCTGTCCTAGGCATTGTTGCATGTTGATGCTCAGGGTGATGCCGGGGGACCCTCAGGCCAGCCAGGCCATTAGATATGATGTTATTCTGCAATATCCACCTTTGGGGTGATGCAGTGGGATACATTTTTCCTCGCATATATCTGAGGCCAAATTTGAAACCAGGATCTCCCATCTCCAGTCTGGTTCTCTATCCACTGAACCACCTTGTTGCCAAGACAAATAGCATTTTAAGGTTTGCAAAAAAAGTTTTCGCTACAATTATATAAGACAGAGAATATGAACATCATCACATACGTTTTACACAATGAGCAAACTGAGGACAAAGGAAGCAGTTATTTGACTAGGATCACACAGCTCTAAAGTTTCCTAAATAGGATTCAAATGCAAGTTGCCTGACTCTAAGTCAAATGTTCTTTTCACCTCCTTCAGAAGTCTTATCTAATATTTCCAGACCAACAGGCCAGAAAATCCTTTTGGCAACTTGAGTACTTTAGGAACATCTAGTTTTTTGGACATAATAAGAGCACTTAGTCAATGGAAGTGAGCTCTAGACAAAATTTTGAAATAATAAATAAAGAAAAAAAACACAAAATGTTTACTATGTGGTAGGCATTATGCTAAGTACAAATATAAGAAAGAAAAAATGTTTCTTTTCTCAAGGATTGTACATTTTAATGGGGGAAGACAACAAACAAAAAAAGGATACTAAAAGGGGACAGAGATTTGAGGTGACATGGAAATGAGATGGAGGAAGAGAAAATGGTTTTGAAATCTAAAAGTTAGGAGCAGTTAAGAGAGGGGAATGTAAGGTTGAATCTCTCAGCAAAATTTTTCTCAGGAAGAATTCTTCAATGTGAAAAGGTGACTGGCCTGGAAGAGGGCTATTCTAGGGTAAGAAAGTAAGAGGAAGTATATTCTAAGTTAAGAAGAGGTTGTTCCAGAGTAAGGAGAACCCAGATATTGAAGGAAATTCTAGAATAAAACAGTAGCTGAGTGAGAGTGTTAAAATCTAGAAATTGAGACTTCCGGGTTAAGATGGCGGCAGAGTAAGAAGCAGCTCTTAACCTCTCCTGACCGAAACACACAAAACTCCTCAAGGGGACATAAAAACAAGTCCAGACGAACGGAGGAACCCCACAACAGGGCACAGCGTGGAAGGTACGTGGAATCGAGACAT
>NC_058132.1:132754021-132774909 GCF_016433145.1 Gracilinanus agilis | reverse complement strand
TCTGGCTGGCAATTTGGAATCACGCTCAAAGGGCTATAAAAGAATGCTTGCCCTTTGATCCAGCCATACCATTGTTGGGTTTGTACCCCAAAGAGATCATAGATAAACAGACTTGTACGAAAATATTCATAGCTGCGCTTTTTGTGGTGGCAACAAATTGGAAAAGGAGGGAATGTCCTTCAATTGGGGAATGGCTGAACAAACTGTGGTATATGCGGGTGATGGAATACTATTGTGCTAAAAGGAATAATAAACTGGAGAAGTTCCAGGCGAACTGGAGAGATCTACGGGAACTGATGCAGAGCGAAAGGAGCAGAGCCAGAAGAACTCTATACACAGAAACTGATATACTGTGGTAAAATTGAATGTAATGGACTTCTGTACCAGCAGCAATGCAATGACCCAGGACAATTCTGAGGGATTTATGGTAAAGACGCTACCCACATTCAGAGGAAGGACTGCAGGAGAGGAAACATATAAGAAAAACAACTGCTTGAACGCATGGGTCGGGGTGGACATGACTGAGGGTGTAGACTCGAAACTACCACACCAATGCAACTACCAACAATTTGGAAATTGGTCTTGTTCAAGGACACATGACAAAACTAGTGGAAACGCGCATCGGCCAAGGGTGGGGGGGGTGCGGGGGGAGGGGTTGAAGGGGAAAGGTGGAGCATGAATCATGTAACCATGTTAAAAATGAATATTAATAAATGTTAAAAAAAATTATAGTTAAATTAAAAAAAAATCTAGAAATTATAGCATAGGTAAGAGGGGAGATCAACCTTTGCCTTCATTAACTCCAGTCTTCCTTTTCAGAGCCTCCCCATTTAAGTATCTTATTACCTTCCTAGTAATCCAGAATTATAAGTTTTCCTAGTCTCTTCTGCTATGAAGGTGTTTGGAACAGCATGTGCCACAGAATCACAAATTTTGAGTTGAAAGGGACGTTAGCTGTTATCCAGTCTAATCCATACATCAAGGGAATCCCCATTATAACCTATGTAACAAATAGTATGTTACTACTTGTGTAGCAGTACCTGACTTCCAAGTGTAGCATGAGCTTGTCATTGTGTATTTGAGGAGAGCAGAATAGATGTCACTATCTTCTTCTCCCCATCCTTTCTTCAATTCCTTCTAGAAGGATAGGGACAGACTCAAGGGTATTCTATTCTCCTCAGAGAGGTTACCAGGTTAGAATTATATCTATCTGTTTCCTTAAGAATTGTTAGTCTAGGCTAGGGGATGTGATTTTCAGGCTCAAGTTAAACTTCTGATCACTATTCATTAATGGGGGAGAGTAGGATGCTAAATTTATGTCTGAAGCATGATGCTCTTTCCATCAAATACTAGTTCCACAATGAATCGAGTTAGAGAAAATAACAAAGAAATCTATTTGTTCAAGTCAATAGTAAAACAGAAATCAGAGAAAATATATAAAGGAGACAATACTAGACAATAGTATTACAAAACTAGGCAACAGTGAAGTAATTCTCCCATTAGGAGCAAGCTCAACCAAGAGAAAGTCCTAGATCTCCCCCAAAGAGAAATTCCCCTAAATCTCTAGTATAGCTGGGGATAAGGACATGATGGAGATTGCCAGCTCCTTTCATGTTGGCTTCTTCCCTGAGTCTTTTCCTTGAGCAACCTGAGGTAGGATTGGTATCGTTTACCTTTCTCTCAAAGTAAGAAGTCAGAAACTCCTAAAGTGAATACAAAACCCAAAGAGCCTGAAGATTCTCAAGGAAATTGAATGAAAGGCCTCCAAGAGACCTCAAGACACAAGGTCTCTCCTCTTTCTTGCTTTTGCCAACTCTACCCTATTCCTCATGCATATGAAGAGCATTGATCTCCATCAATGAGGAGAGAGGCTTTTACCAATGGACTTTGAGACTTGAGTTACATATACCTATTACACACATATACACACATGCCCATACAGCCTATACAAGAAATTTAAGAGTATCAAAAGGGAAAAACAACCATCAACCTACCTCTTAACAGAAAGGAATGAAACTGTAAAGGTAAAATTTTAGGCATAATTTCAGGAGATCTTATCACATAGACTAGTGATGGCAAACCTATGACATGAGTGTTAACATTGACACATATAGTCATTTTCTATGACACATAGCTGCATGCGGCCACATACAGAGAAGTATGGGCTACATATTGAGGATGAAACATTTGCTGTAGTGTAGTGTAGACACTCTGTGTACTATAGATGACAATTTTACCTATATTAATTTATCTGTTTTGGTTTATTAAATAGTTATATATTACAATTATACATTTCTGTTATTTAAACTATAAATATCACAAAATTATGTGTTTTTTTTCTTGAAGTGACACACCACTCTATTTATGCTTGGTTTTTTGGCGAATTTTGACACACCAAGCTCAAAAGGTTGCCCATCACTGACATAGACCAACTTCATTTCGAACAGGTCTATCTTAGACCCCACTATACTTTTTTTTTTTTTTTTTTTATAAAACCCTTACCTTCCATCTTGGAGTCAATAGTGTGTATTGGCTCCAAGGCAGAAGAGTGGTAAGGGTAGGCAATGGGGGTCAAGTGACTTGCCCAGGGTCACACAGCTGGGAAGTGTCTGAGGCCAGATTTGAACCTAGGACCTCCCGTCTCTAGGCTTGGTTCTCAATCCACTGAGCTACCCAGCTGCCCCCTCCACTATACTTTTTAGTCTTTTATCATATTGTCTTTGTGTCTCAGTCACTTAGCATAATGCCTGCCACATATTAAGTGTCTGATGAATGAATATTAACAAATTAATTTTTTTATTCTGAACTCAACTCACATAAAATATATTAAACATTTTTATATACAAAGTAGAATAGAAAAAGAGGATTGTTCATGAAACTGTGAACCTTTATTATGTGTTTTCCTTTTCCTTTTAAGAATAAAATAATTTGGAGGCAGGGTCAAGATGGCAGCTTAAGAGTATCTAAAATCATAACCTCTCTGAAAATGCTTCCAAACCAATATCCATATTATATTTCAAAGCAAACAGAAATCAAAATGCAAGAAGAAGAAGAAATCATGAGACTCTCCTACTGAAAATTATTGAAAGGTAGGCATAGTTCATTTATTTTCATAGGAAAAGGGAGAGGCAACCTCCCACACCCAGCTTGCTGAGACCACAGCTACTCAGCTTACTTTGTGAGCACCTGAGCAGAGATGGCAGATGACAGGGTTTGCCTCTGACCCACCAAACATGATTCAGGTATCTGATAACAGCTGGCAGGGAGGAATTTGTGGGGGGGGGCACCAGGTGGGATACTTTCCCCCACCTACCACACTGAGACTTGGATGTCTGTGTAAGACCTGGGCTGCGACTGTAGCTGTGAGAGTTCATCTGTGACCTACCACACATGGTCCAGGGCTATAACAAGGACTGGCAGGGAAGAAGGTGGGAGAAGGGTTGGATACCCTTAGTCCCCTGGTTACAGTGAAAAATTTGACCTAGGGCAGGCCAGCTTAGCAGGTTAACTCAACCTGTGAAACCAGTTTACCAGCAAAGGATTGAGAAAGGAGGAGATTTGGCCTCAGGGCAGAAAAGCTCAAACACTCTGGTTAAGTAAATAAACAGAGGGGCAAGTCTCTATAGTCAATAGGGCAGAAGAGAAAAAAAGTAAAGAAAAAGAGTAAAGAAAAGAGAAAAAATCTACAATGGGGGGTAAGGATCAAAGAAGTGGATGAGGAGGAGATCCAGGAAACATCAAGCAAAGCCTCAAAAAACAAAACAAAACAATAGAGAATTGGATGCAGGCTATGGAAGAATTCAAACAGGTATTTAAAAATCAAATAAGACTGTTTGAAGAAAAATGGCAAAAGGAAAATAGTAGCCTGAAAAGCAAAATAGGTCATCTTGAAACAGAGGGACAGGCTTTGAAAGCCAGAATTGACCTGCTGGAAAATGATGCAAAAAAAAAAAATTGGAAAAAGAATGACTTGAAAGGAAGAATGGACCAAAAGGAAAAGGAGAATCAAAAGGCCATGGAAGAAATTCAGTGTTTAAAAATTAGAATTTGGTTGTTAGCATCTAATGATCTCACAAGACACCAAGACATAATAAAACAAAATCAAAGGAATGAAAAAATTGAAGATGATATGAGACACCTCAATGAGAAAACAAGTGACCTGGAGAATAGATCCAGGAGAGACAATTTAAGAATCATTGGACTACCTGAAAATCATGACCAAAGGGAAAAGCCTAGATATCATTCTATAGAAAATTATCCAAGAAAACTGCCCTGAAATCCTTGAACATGAGGCTAAAATAGAGTCAGAAAGAATCCACAATTCATCTCTGGCATTAAATCTCCAACTGACAACTCCCAGGAATTCCATAGCCAAACTCAAGAACTCCCAGGCCAAGGAAAAGATTCTGCAAACTGCTAGAAAGAAACAATTCAGATATCATGGAGCACTAATTAGAATTTTGCAGGATCTGGCAGCATTCACAATGAAGGACCAGAAGGCATGGAATATGATATTCTGGAAGGCAAGGGAACTGGGTCTACAACAAAGAATCAACTACCCAGAAAAATTGACTATATTCTTTCAAGGTAAAGGATGGTTATTTAATAAAAAATAATAAAATAAATTGAAATTTCACTTAACTTTCAAAATGTTCCTGCTTGACAGTGTTTCTTTCTGTCCTTGTTTCTATTCTCTTTTGTGAAGCTAGAAGCCTGGGACTACAGTCAGAAAGATCTGAGTTCCAAACTAGCCTCAGAAACTTATTTGCAGGGTGTCCTTGACCAAGTCATTTAACCTCAATTCATCTCAGTTTTCTCAGCTACAAAATGGAAATAATAATAGCACCTACTTCAAAGGACTGTTGTAAAGTTAAGATCATAATGTTTGTAAAGTACTTAGTACATAGCACACAGGTGCAATATAAGTACCAGTTGTTATTATTATAAAAATATTTGATTGCCTTTTTTTCTTTTCTTGGTGACCTTTTTTACTAAACTCAATATCTCTCCCACCTATACCCAAAATTGAAAAAAAAAGAAAAGAAAGAAAAAACTTATAATGAATATACACAGCCAAGCAAAACAAATTCCCATGATGGTCATATCCAAGACAATATGTCTCAATTTGTATTGCTTTGTCAAGAGGTAGATAGCACGATTCATCCTCAGTCCTTTGAAATAATGGTTGGTCATTGAATTGATCAAAATTCTTACGTTTTCCAAGGTGGTTTTCCTTTACAATGTTGTTGTTATTGTATAATTCGTTCTTCTGGTGACTGAGGAAGGTAGTCACCTTTTTCAGATAACCCATGAACCAGACCTAATATCAATTGACAAGACTGGAATGCCAACAAAAGAATATTAGATGGTTGTCTATCCATAGACTTTAAAGTCTGATGTTCCCTGTCCTATATGTGATTAAATATGGAATGAGAACAAAAGAGCTTAGGCAGCTATGTGTGGTGAGCTGGAATGGGCCAATCTGTTAGTCAGGAGATATGCTAGATGGAAAATCTGAAGCATAATTCACAGAATCTCACTGAATCACGAAATTTCAGAATCAGACAGGTCATTAGTAGCCAATTATTCTAAACAAAATACCAGAAAAGAATCCCCATTAACACCTTCCAAATAAATGACCGTCTAGCTTCTTTTTTATTTCCAATGATAGGGAACTCACTATTTCCTGAGGCAAACCACTTAACTAATAAATAATTCTAATTATCTTGAGAAACAGAGGTAAGGAAGCATTGTATTTCAGGAATGGAGGACATTAAGTTGAGAAACCCAATGCTATATATGAGGGCAAGAATAAAGCCACTGTGGATGGAGGAGAGTAATGCATAGTAAGACCAGAAGAAAAGTTGGGGCCTGATGTGAAAAGCTTTACATATCAAAAGTATGATTTGATATTTAGTATTGGATGATACGTGGAGCTACTGAAATGTATTAAGAAGAAAGAATATGCCCAAATTTGTGCTTCAGGAAAATCAGTTTCAACAACTGTGCATCTGATAAATTATAAAGGCAAGAAGCTTAAAAGGAGACATCAATTAAAAGGGTATTGTAATAATCCAGAAGAGGTGATGAAAACCTAAAATAAGGTGGTATCTCTGTGAGAGAAAGGGATATAAGCAAGATTATGAAATGCTTGTTATGCATTGAAAGCAATGTTATGAAGGTAGAAATAACAAGACTGGCAACTTATTTGATATGTGGGATAAAGAAAGAGAGGGGAAGAGAATTACAAATTTGAGATACTAGAAGTGATGCCTTTGACAGAATGAGGGAAATTTTGAAAAGTAAATATGGGAGGTAGGGATGATAATGAATTCTGTTTTAAAATATTGAGTTAGAGATATCTATGGGAAATCCAGTTTGAAATGCATAGCAGGCAGTTGATTGTGTGGAACTAGAGTTCAGGAGAGACAAAGGCTAGAAATATATATCTCAGAATTATCAGCATAGAGATAAACCATATGAGTTGATGAAATTACTGAGAGAGAGGAATATAAAGGGAAAAGAGAAGAGGGGCCAGGACAACCTTGAGAGTATTCCCACAGTTAGAAGAAATGCTATGGATGTTAGCCAAGCCAGTGATTCCCAAAGTGGGTGCCACTGTCCCCTGGTGGGTGCTGCAGTGATCCAGGGGGGTGCTGATGGCCACAGGTGCATTTATCTTTTCTATTAATTGCTATTAAAATTTAAAAAATTAATTTCCAGGGGCGCTAAGTAATATTTTTTCTGGAAAGGGGGCAGTAGGCCAAAAAAGTTTGGGAACCACTGAGCCAAGCAAAGCAGACTGAAAAGGATCTATAAGATATATAGAAGGAAAACCGAAATGGGCATCTTTCTTTCCCTTCCTCCCTTTCTCTCCTTCCCTCTCTCTTTCTCTGCCTCCCTTTCCTCTTCTATCAAACAAACACATACACACACAGCAGAAAAGAGAGAATAACTAGCAGAGTTTCATCAGAAGTATCACTTAATTTCAGAGAAGTCAAGAAGGATGAGAATTGAGAAATGACTATCACATTTGTTAGTCACAAGGGAGCAATTTGGAGAAAGCACTTTAAATTGAGTGATGCCAGTGTAGAGGGTTTAGAAAAAAAGTAGAGAATGTCAAGGCAATGAGCATTAACAGCTTTATCAAGAGGTTTGCCTGAAGAATGAAAGAGAGATGCAGAAAGATAGCTTTGGTGAATGATAGATTCTGGTGAAGATTTTTTTAAGAATGGAGGAGACTAGGACATGTCTGTGGACAACATGGAAGGAACAAGTGGATAGAGATTGAAAGAGATGGGCAGAGACAGAAAACACAGGGAAAGAAAATGGAGAATGATAGTGGGGGTGTAATCTGCTTGAGAAGAAGTGATGGGAATTGAATGAAGAGTGCATTTATATGAATTGGTTTTGGAAAAGAGAAAGCTTCCCTTCAAGGACAATAATAAAGGATGAGATAATGAAGGTTAATATCAAAGGGTTATGAGATTAAGAGAAGGAGAAAAAAGAACTCATGGTTAATAGCCTCATTTAAAAAAAGTATGAGGGGAGGTTATCAGCTCTGAGCATATACAGGGGTGTTCTATGGGAGGTTTAAGGAAAGAAAATATTTGGAAAAATCACTGCAGAGGATGACAATGCAATAAGCATTTAGGACAATAGGGAATCAACTGGTGGATAGTAACAGGAATACCTTGGTGCAGTGAGGGCCCAGTTGAGATTGTTGTTGAATCATTTTCAGTCATTTCCAACTCTTTGTGACACCATTTGAAGTTTTCTTTTCTTTTTTTTTAAGCCCTTACCTTCTGTCTTGGAATCTATACTGTGTACTGGTTCCAAGGCAGAAGAGTGGTAAGGGTAGGCAATGGGGGTCAAGTGATTTGCCCAGAGTCACACAGCTGGGAAGTGTTTGAGGCCAGATTTGAACCTAGGACCTCCCATCTCTAGGCCTGGCTCTCAATCCACTCGGCTACCCAGCTGCCCCATTGAAGTTTTCTTGGCAAAGATACTGGACTGTCCATTTCCATCTCCAACCATTTTATAGATGAGGAACTGAGACAAACAGGGTTAAGTGATGTGCCTAGGGTGACATAGCTATTAAGTATTGAGGCCAGATTTTAACTCAGGAAGATAAGGCTTCTTTCCTTCAGGCACAGAATTCTATATACTATACCAATCCACTGACCAGTTGAGACTAGAAAATGTAAATTCATAACAAATCTGGTTACCACAGTTATATGACTTTCTCAGACTCTCCTGTTAGGCAGCATGTAAGTAGCACTATGGTGGTGAATGGTGGGAATAATCCAGAGTTATTATTTGGGAAGACATGAGCAAATATAGAACAAGGGAAAAAAGATTCAAGATGCTAGTATAGCACTGAATTTGTTAACTAAAGGACTGACACTAGGAAGAGAAGAAAGTGATGCCATATCAGAAAGGAAAATAGGGAAAAGCAGAGAAAGAGGGACTGGAGGTAATGTTAGAGATAAAGGATATATTTAGGAGAACTAGGGGACAGGGAAGACTAGAAAGATAGGCAGTTATGACTGAATTAGGGGAATATCTGAGTTCGTGATCAAGTAGATAGACCCCTTGTGGATGATGTCGAGATTAAAGTCATGACCATCCTTTTGTGTAGCTGAAGGTACAAAGTATTCACTGTCATCTCCACACTTATGGGAAGAAACACCAGAAGGAGAAGCATCTTCAAGTGAGAAGAGCAACAATGTATATCTACAAAGGTGACTTTATAGTTAGGAGTCTGTCTTAAATGGGTGGTTTATGCAAATCAGTCTTGTCACTTTATAAATGTCCCTTATCTATACATCTATTGCTATTTAAGTGAAAGAATTACTTATACTAGTGTAATTAATCTAATCATTTAAATTTTATATTCTTGACACTTCTAAGTACTTTAAAACCTCATTTGTGGCCAATTAAAATGCACTTTAATATTTCTAAATTACATATTCTATTAAAAAGCACTTTAATCTAAATGTAGTGGTATGTAATGAAATATTCTGTGCACACTTTAAGTTCATTGCTATCAAAATTACTATGGTGATTTTATAAATTGAGTCTGAATTTTGTGCCAATGTACCCTAACCAGTAACTTAAACCACCAAAAGATTCAGCAATTTTGGGATTTGGGTTAGAAAATTATAAGCAATTTGCGTCACTCTCACTTAAAAATAGAAGCTATTTGGAAAACTTAGAGAAGTTTCAAGGAGAGATGATTAAAGCACCAGAATTTATGGCCTATGAAAAAAAGAAGCTGCAGTTATTTAGGGAAGTGAAAGGATAGTCAAAGAGTGAACAAATATTGGCTACAATCCAAGACCTTATTCTAGTGCTCCTTCATTATCACTTGGTGTAAGGTAATGACATATTCAAAACTAAAGGAATTACTCCAGGGAGTAGAAGAAGTCTTTCTTATGAGCATTGACTCTGGGTTCAGAAGACTTTGGTTCACTTGCTAGTTCTGGCACTGAATAATTGTGTTAGCTTGGGCAAGTCACTTCATCTCTGGACCTCAGTTTCTTCATGTTTAAAATGAGATGGTTGAACCAGAAGACCTCCAAGGTCTCAGAGTTCTAAATCTATGATCCTGTATGCAGAAAGAACAGTATATGAGAAATAGGGTCCGCAATCTATTTTAATGCCAACAATTTCAAGTGACTGAATTCATTGTAGGAAGTGGAAGTGTTGGCAAAACAAATCTTTCCCTACTCTAAATCCCTGGTTGCCTGTTCCAAGAGTCTGTCTCACACACCCACCCACAAACACACAAACACATGCACACACACAGTAAAACCTGATTCCTGTGAGAGTAATAGGATGATAGATTTAGAGATGAAAGGGGACTCAGACTATTCTGTCTCTCATTTTAAAGATGAAGAAACCAAAGGTTATGGAAGTTAGGTAATTTGAGATCATAGAGGTAGTAAAATGTTAGAGGTGGGATTTGAACATTGGTTCTCCTACTTCTGAGTCAGTGCTCTTTCTAGTCTGTAAATGTGGTCAGTAACCTTGGGTAAACTGTCAAGGGTGTGTAGAATTTGACAGAGCATAATGCATAGAGCTGAAAGTAGTGAACAGTAGCTGATAATACGTTGAATTTGCATCTCTTCTTAGGGTTGTCAATAATTTAGTCATTCATTCAATGCATTAATTTATTGATAATTTACTACATATATACACATATATACATATATATTGATACATAACATATATATATATATATGTCACTGTGCTAGGCACTGTAGAAGATGAGGATAAGGGAAGACAGGGCTGCAAGGAGGTGGTCCAGAGTGCCAAATTTTGCAGACAGGTCAAGGTGAGTTGTTGGGCAGACAGATTGCACTAATGAGTAGATACTGAGGAAATGAAGGTGAAGGAGACTCCTTTGATAATTCTGTTTAGTAACCTCTTTAATTTTGAGACTATACTCCTAAGTATCAAGTAGTTATGCAGAGGAGAGATTACTTGATCAAATGGATACTGGGAAGCCAAAAAGTGGTAATACAATGGAGAAAATACCAGATAGGTACTTCTGAGCAATAGTACTAGATTGTCCCCTATACTGAGAAAAGAAATAATCAACTTTGCTCTTGGAATTTGACTTACCAGTGAGAGTAGGTATTGATAAATTGAGTTCAGAACTTTTGGAATTGCATATTCATTGGTATTTTCAAGCCTATAACATCATAAAAAAAAAACCTTAGTTGGAGACAAGAGAATATTGAGCAGTCTTATACTCTGTCTACTGTCCATTTTCATCATCCCATTCACCCTGATCACAAACACATTATTTTTTAATCTTTTTTCCATCTTAATGATAGAAAAACAATACCCAAATGAGTTACATGACTTGTCTAAACTCAGAAATCAACTTGGATTATAAGTGGCATGCACAATTGCTTATAGTACAGGAATGTTGGGAGAATATAATCGATCACATTTTGTCCTTTCACAAAATGACATTTTGTGGGTTATTCATTCTTGAAGTCCATGTACATATGAGAAGAAATTTGCAACACTTTTGGAATGCCATGGTTCATTTGGCTCACAATTGATGGGTCAGTATTCCAAACCAATGATAAAAATATTCTGCCTACTCAACACTGTCTCAACAGTGCCTACTCATCTACTCTCCCTATCATGAACATATGTCTGCCTATCAACTTGTCACTTCCTTTGACGTTAAAGATACTTACTTATTTAACAAACATTTGTGGAGCTCCTACAATATGAAAAACACCATTGGGAATTGGGCCACTTTAGTTATATGCCTCCATAAATGAATATGGTCCCTTTGCCTGTTTATTCCCAGCCCTCATTCCTCTCTACCTCTATCCCATCCTTTTTCACTCTGAGTGTCCTTCCACTAATCCCTTAAATAAAATCCTGTTATATTTTTAATTTCATGGCCAGCTTCTTTATATCCTCAAACTCATGTCTCCTCTTCCCCTTGACTGAAAATATGGTTTTCTCCATGCTGTATTTCTCCAGATCAAATTTCATCTTCAAGCCTATTTTCTTTTTTAAATATATTTTAATTTTTTATCAATTATATGTAATAACAAATTTCTGTACAAGTTTTCCTAACTTATATGGTTGAACTGGTCTCCCTCCCTCCCAACCCTTCTCCCTACCTCTGCTAGCAGGTGATTCGATCTGGGTTCAACTCTGTTTTTTGAAGCCCACTTTCTCCCCCTTGCCCCAATACCTCATCCTACTGGGCAGGCTTCATATTCCACAATACCATTTCTAGACTATTATTTTATTGCCATTATTCAACAATCTCTCTTGAAACCCGCACCATCTGTAAATATTACTCACATCCCATTCTTATTACAACTATTGATGGTTCTCAGCAATGGTCTTCTACTTTCTTTAATAATGATATATAATGATTTTAATAACTCCTTTCTCCTTGAGCTCCACTATCAGTAACCTCAATATCTATATTAATGGCATACAAAACTCTCATTTCATGATTTCTCAGTTTCTCCACTTCCAACTTTATTTCTACTTATCTTTGGTCAGTCTTGAAAACAGATATATCTTGTGTCTTGCCATCATATATAGAGCTTCTACATCTCTATTGTTTACAAATTGGACATTTCCTTCTTCCAGCCACAGCCTCCTCACCTTTCATTTCCCCTTCTTTGTTGTCTTTGTAACAGATAAGTTTTTATCCTTGCTGATCCTTTCTACTCTTCTGTGTCAACGGCATGGAAGTAACAATGTTGTATTAGTTCAGTTCACTCTGATGTGTTTTCTGTGGCTTTAATCATCCCCCCCAGAGACATATACAATATATATAGACATAGTTGTATGCTTTTGATTGGATACAAATATGATGCAGTTATCACGAGCTCTTATCACATGATTTTCATTAATTACTAATAGTGCTTATACTAATTCTTCTCTTTCACTTACACAACATAATAGATTCTGCTTACTACAGCAATCTCTGCTAATGTCTACCCAGGGGTCCCCTTTGCTCTTTGCTCTATCCATCTGTTATGCATTTTAATGAAATGTTTAGCTTCCAATTCTTTTCTCAACTTCTTCCCCAAAAGAGGAAATATGGGCTCAGTATAAATTTAGCCTCTTCTTTTTGAGACCCTTTGTTATTTCTCTTCTCAAATGTCTTTAGATCTGTTACTTGTCCCATTCTTCTTTTCAGAAATAACTATATCACTAGAACTTATTCATAAGCTAAACCTACAACATATCCCAATGTTCTCTACACCTATAGAGTCCATCCTTCACATTCATGGATGCCTTCCCTGTTTTTGTAAATAGTGCTACTATTCATTTCATTCACTAACCATTATTTGTCTCAGTTTTTTTTTTTCACATCCAATTTATCTATCAACTCCTACTCCATTTTTCTGGTCCGTCAGCCTTCTTAATAGAATCACAGTCTCCAACTTGAGTAGGAAACCAGAGGTCATCTACACTAACTTCATCTGCTTCCTTTCCCAACCATAAATGCCAGCTATTTCATCACAGTCCTTACTCCTTGCTAGAGGCAGCCTAGCATAGTGATTAGAGCTGGAGTTAGGAAAGCCTCAACTCCTGGCCATTACTAATTGCATAACCAAAGGAAAATCACCTAACCTCTATAATCCTTGGTTTCCTTATTTGTAAAATTAAGAGGTTGGACTAGATGGCTGCTAAAGTCCTTTATACCTCTAAGCCTATTCTCATATGATACTTTATCCATACATTGTGCATTTGTCTATATTCTCCTCTGGACCAACTCCACAGTCTACTATCTCCTTTCTCACTCCCAGGCAAAAGAACATCAAAATCAATTCATTATAAACTCATGCTATCTCACATTAGTTGGATCCACCTAGTTCCATAGCAGCTCCTTTATTACCTGCTTCAGCTATTTAATTTTCTGTTTTCAAATCCTCAGTCTCCTATCCCTCTTACCTCCTATCCCTCTTACCTTGTAGATAACCTAACTTTGTATTTTACTGACAAGAGTAAGACCATCTAGTTTGAGCTTGTCCATCATCTCTTTCTATCATGACACCATCACTCTTTTCCCACTTCAAAATTTCTCTTCTTTTCTATCTTGTCTCGGAGGAAGAGATGTCCCTCTTAATTCCCAAGGGTAAATTAAATTTTTACCTGTGATTTTGATTCCAAGTACCACAGATTCTTCCTTGTCATCTTCTTCCCCCATTGTGTCTATAATTGTCTCTTCAGTGGTTAAGTACAGTCAATCCTCAACTTTCATGAGGGTAATGTTCCTAGAAAATGGCACAGAAGTAAAAGATGCCAATGTTGATGCAGTGAACCTATGGGAGATAGGAAGTTAGGTTCCTGAAATCACCAAAAACTGCCAGAGACTACTAAAAATATATAATTTTGTGCATATAATTCATTTTCATAAAACATTAATCCTGGCAATAGGCACTTTTCCTAATATAGTAACCATGAAACAGTCCATAAATAGCAATACACAAATAAAATTGGTAATATGAGAAACATTTTTCTCCCTAGTAATTCTGTAGAATTCTGTGACCTTTTGGGCTAATATCTCAAATAAAAAACATTGCTTTTAGACAATATTCACTTTTCATAACACATGTAATCTTATAAGCACCCTAAGTACTATATAGCAAATAAAATTATTAAAATTAAACTTGAAAACATTTTAAGTCTTGAATCTTACCTTCTACAGTGTCAGATGGCAGTGCAAGGATGTCTTATTGCATACCATACTGTTCTAAACCTCTCTACCTTGGCTGCCCTCTGAAAATCAAGAAAGAGGTTGCTGGGACTTTAGTCACTACAATCAAAAGACACCAAGTCCACAAATCCGCTCATATCGTGTCTCTCAGCTTTTTTTTCTCCTGCACATAACCTCAAATGTATGTGGTTGCCAATGCAAAAGTGAAAATGAGGTTACCAATAAAATCATTGAAAGGTATGAAGTCCTGAAAGTTAAATGCACGAATGGTGAGTATTGATTACAATAGCAATTTCTGCTGTTCAGTCATTTTTCAGTCAGATATGAATCTTTGCAACCTCATTTGGGGTTTTCTTGCCAAACATCCTAGAGTGGTTTGCCATTTCCTTCTCCAGATCATGTTACAGATGAGGAACTAAGGTAGACAGGGTTAAATCACTTGCCCAGGGTCAAAGAGCTAGTAAGTATCTAAGACCAGATTTGAATTAGTAAAGATGAGTCTTTCTGACTCTAGGTCCAGTGTTCTATTAATTGTAACACCTAGCTGTCTATTATAATAGTTAGCATTTATTCAGCACTTTTAAGCTTATGTTTGCAAATAACTTAAAAATATTAATTCACTTTATTCTTCCTACAACTCTAAGAAACAGGTGCTGTTATTATCCCCATTTTACAGTCAAGTAAACTGAAAGACATAGAGGTTAAATGATTTGCCCAAGGTTATATAACTAACCAGTATATGAAGTCAAATTTAAACTCATCCTTCCTGACTCTAGGCCCAGTGCTCTGGGTACTGTGGCACCATCTAGCTGATTCCTTTGCCTCTACTGCACACATGTTAAAGTCTCTTTTAACCTAAAGGCCAAAACTTTCCCTTCCCCTTGCTACTTTATTGAATTATCATCCTCTTCTTATTAAATGGAGCAATTATCTCTCTACATAACCTGAAACTTGTAGCATTTCTTTCCCCCTTCACTTAAAAGTCACTAAGAAAGAGGGATTTATTCTGTTCCTTTGAGTCATTTATATGTAAACTCACTTCCAACCCAGCAGCTAATTAAAAGACTTTTCATCATCAGGCAGAAAGCTGACAGCAAAGAGTCAGGATACATGAGCATCTGCTGAATCTAAGAGGGTCCCTCTATCATGTTCTTCCAGAAGGAGGCTCACCATGCCTTTATGTGGATATACCACATGAAATATCTCCATATCAGCTTCTGCTACAAAAGGAGCTCACTGTGCATGCTCAAAGGATTGGGTCTTAATTGACCAGTTCCCCCATTATGCAAAGAAGAATTAAAAAAAAGAAACTTTTCATTTCATTGTATACAGCATGTTTGTAAAATAATATATATTCAATTTATCCCATTAGTTCCAAAGTTGTCTCACTTGCCTGTTAACCTCTGAAGCTCTTTTTCATTTCTTCTATAATTTTCTTTCATGCTTCATCGGTCATCTTTTAATTTTTCCTTTCATCTTTTCGACATTATTGTCACTATTCT
Organism: Gracilinanus agilis; assembly: GCF_016433145.1. Classification (NCBI taxonomy): domain Eukaryota; kingdom Metazoa; phylum Chordata; class Mammalia; order Didelphimorphia; family Didelphidae; genus Gracilinanus; species Gracilinanus agilis. The sequence goes on along the minus strand of NC_058132.1, from coordinate 132,759,186 downwards.
GCACTTCTGCAACAAACAGAAAATTTTCCTTGTAACAAGTTAGTAAAACACATTTACACATTGGGTATGTGTATCTTTTATTCTATCCTCTCTTCTATGATGAAGAGGAAGTGCTTGTAACAAATGTGCACAGTCAAGCAAAATGAATAGCTATATTGGTCTTGTCCAAAAAAAAAAAAAAAAGTCTTATTCTGCATGTTGAGTCCATCACTTCTTTGCCAGTAAGTAGAAAATATGATTCATGATAGATATTCCAGAGTTGTAGCTGCTCTTTTCTTTGATAAGACTTAATTTCTCAAAGCACAATTCTTATTTGATATCTACCTCTTAGTTTCAACTTCTTTGCTATAACAAAAAGTGCTGCTACTAATATATTTGTGCACCTAATTTTTCTCCTTTATTTCAACTTTTAAGTATATGATTAGTAGTATATTATAAAGTACAGTAGTCTTTGGAATCAAAAGGGATACACGATTTAGCAACTTTTTGATCATAGTTTCATATTACTTTTCAGATTAGTCAGACCACTTCACAGCATCACCCAAAGAGGAATAATGGGACTCTTTCCCCATAACACTTCTTCCCTCTCATTTGTTATTTTCCTCTTCTTTATATTTTTGGCAATGATGGATATGAAGTGGAATAATAGATTGGCTTTTACTTGCATTTTTAATATTATTAGGAATTGAGACTTTTTTGCATAAGGTTGGTGATGGCTTATTATTTTTCTTGTGATAACTGCTAGTTGATATTCCTTATTTATGTATTGGGCCTGTGGTTTTTGTTCTTCTAATTTAGAATTAGCTCTCTCTAGATTTTTGAATATCATACCTTTGCAGAGGAATTTGCCACAAAATTCCTCCAAATTAACTTACTAACATAAGATATGTTTAATTTGTGCTAAAGTGCTTTAATTTTATATAATAAAAATATCCATATCCCTATTGCAAGTAACTATATTTTTATTTTTGTTTTGTCTTGGTCAAAAATTCTTCTAAAAATAATTTTGAAAATTCACTTTTCCTGTTTCTCCAATTTATAATTTAATACTACCAGATCTTCTTCCTTTACTTTTTTCCATTAATTTATAAGATATTTTTATTCTTCCTAATGAACATTGTTTTTATTTTTCTAGCTAAATACAATATTGTTGGGTAATTTATTTGGGATGGCATTGAAAAAGTAGATTAGTTTAGATAGGATTGACATTTTAATTATGTTGGCTCTGCCCACCAATGAACAATGAATATTTCTTCAATTATTTGTCTGATTTTACTTGCATAAAAAGTGCTTAATAATTATGTTCATGTAGTTCTTCAGTTTCAGCAAGTATACTCCTGAGCATTTTATTCCGTCTGTGGTTATTTTGAATGGGGTATATCTTCCTATCTCTTCTTGGAGGTCTTTATTAGTGATATATAAAGGGCTTATTTTCTATCCTGCAACTTTGCTAAAATTATTAATAGTTTTGATTAACTTTTTAGTTTAATCTCTAGGACTTTTCATATACACCATCATGTCATCTGCAAAAAGAAATAGTTTGTTACCTCTTTTCGTATTCGAATTCCTTCAATATATTTTTCTTCTCATTGCTATTGCTAGCAATTCTAATATTATATGAAATAATATCAGTGATTATGATAATCTTTATTTTATTCTTAATATTATTGGGAAGGCTTTTGCTTATCCCCATTAGAAACAATATTTGCTGATGATTGTAGGTAGATACTTCATATCATTTTAAGAAAAAAATCCATTCATATTTATCCTTTCAGTGTTTTTCTTAGGAATGAGTGTTGTGTTTTGTCAAAGGCTTTTTCAACATCTCTTGATATTATCATAGGATTTTTGTTCCCTTTGTTATTAATATAATCAATCTTGCTGATAGCTTTTCTTAATTATGGAATAAATCCTGTTTGGTCACAGTGTATAATCTTTGTGATATATTGATGTCGTCTGAAGCTCCATGTGCTTTTGACAAATATTACCTTTAAATATATTTTGATATCTGGAATAGCTTTGTCCCATTTCTTCCCATTCTTCTCTCATTATTTCTCTTAAAGGTCTTGATCTTTTGTTCTTCCAGCTGAATTATGTTATTATTCCTTCCAGTTATGTACAGCAACAATGTGGTAGTTGAATTGGTATGGCACTGATTAAATAAATTAATTTGGGAAGTATTGTCATTTTTTGTTTTATTGCCACAGGCTAGTAACAAGCACTTAGTATCTCTCCAATGATTTATTTATGTCTTTTTATTTCTGTAGTGTTTTTTCATAATTGTTTGCTTTTAATTCCTGTGCATATCTTAGTAAATAATCATGGAACTATTCAATATATCTAGTTAATGTTTTAAATGAAACTTTTCTTCTATCCTATTCTTGCCAAACTTTTTGTAGTAATATTGAAAAGGTATGTGATTTATTTCATATACTACCTTCTAGAAGGTTATTATTTTAATTAAATTTTAGTTGAACCTCTAGTATTCTATAGATTGATATCCTAAAAAAATAACTATGATCATTCTTTGCCTAAGCTAAATCCTTTGATTTCCTTTTTCATGCTATACCTAACATTTCTAGAATTAAATAAAATGTTAATGATGATAATTACCATCCTTGATTTATCCTTGATCTCAGAAAAATCTATAGAATAGTTCTATTATAAATAATCCAGCTTAGTTTTATAGAGATCTTATTTATCATATTAAAAGAGCCTATTATTTCTATTCTTATTAGTGTTTTCAAAAACAGAAATTAGTGTTTTTAAATAAGCTTTCAGCATCTATTAATATAAAATGAGATTTTTATGATTTGTTATTAATAAAAAATAAATCAGCAAACATTTATCAAGTTTCTACTATGCACCAGGCTCTGTGCTAAGTTCTGGGTACAATAACAAGAGGCAAAAGACAGTCTTTATCCTTGAAAAGTTTAAAATCTAATATGGTCTATTGTGTTTGTAATTTTCCTAATATTGAACCTACTCTGTAATCTTAAAATAAATCATACCTAGTCATAGCATATAATATTTATTTCAACATCTCATGCCACTATTCAGTAAGGATATTTATGTATAATTTTCTTTCTCTGATTTGTCACTCCTTGGTTTAGGGATGAAGACCATATTTACATAATATCAAGAAATCAGTAATTAGTATAGAAATTTTATGTCTTTATAATATTAGAATCGTTATTTAAATGTTTATTAAAGCCACAAGCAAATCCAACTAGTCTGGAATTTTTCTTTGTGAATTCGCCTTTGCCTTCCTCAGTTTTTTTTATTAAATATGAATTATTTAAATTCCACATTTTTTCTATAAATCTAGGTGTTTTACATTTTTGTAAACATTCTTTTCTTTAATTTAAATGATCAATTTTGTGGACATATAATTAGGCAAAATAGTTCTAATAATTTTCTTTATTTCCTCTTCATTTTGTGAATTCCTCTTCTGTTTTATATTAACAACTTGGTTTTCCTCTCTCTTTTTAAAAATCACATGAACAATTTAATTAGTTTTTTTTTTTACAAATGAAATCAGTTGCTAGTATTATTGGTCAACTCAATAATTTTTTTTTTGCTTTCAGTTTTGTTATATTCTTAATTTCTGGGATTTCTGTTATGGTGTTCATTAAGAGCTTTTTGATTTGTTTCTCTTCTCTGTTTCATTTTTCCCCATCAGTTTCATGTCCTATTTGCTGATCTGTTCTTTCTCTCTTTTGTTAATGAAAAAGCTCAATTTTATCTTCAAATTCAGGTTCAAATTCATCAATTAATGAATCTCCTAAGGAGTGGCTAGGTTGCATCCCAGAAGTTTATTACTTTTTTTGTTGCCATTTTCTTGACAACACACGTGGACGCGCACGCGCAAACACGCGCGCACACACACACACACACACACACACAGTCTCACTGTTCCTAATTAGGACACTGATATCCTTTCAGAAACTCAGTACCCTGAGAATCTCTTGCCCTAGAACAGGGGTCAGCAACTTTTTGGCCGTGAGAGCCATAAACACCACATTTTTTTAAATATAATTTCGTGAGAGCTGTATGGTGCTCAGTGCTCGCAGTGTGTGCTCCTGTAACAGCACCTGAAAAAAAAATTGACTTCATGGCTCCTGCAGAAAGAGCCATATCTGGCCCTCAAAAGAGCCAGATATGGCTTGAGTGCCATATGTTGCCAACCCCTGCCCTAGAACATAGTAGGTTAGGAGTAAAATAGACTAGATCTTCAGATGGGACCTCTCCTGGATCCTTTTCGCCTGCCTGGAAAGTTGTCCTTATTTAATTCAGGCTTTTCCTTTCAGCAAATATTTGATTAATAAGCTGACCTCTTAGCTATAAGATGACAGTCTTTCCAAAGTCTTCTTCATTTGTACTTTGACTCAATTATTCCTTCTACTGCTCAGTCAAGCAGTTTTAATCAGTGCCAGCAGATCCTGCTTATTGCTCTTTGACTTCCCCCAAACTTCCAGAAATTGCTTCAAAAGCAATTTTAAAAGTTGCCAGAGAATGAAAAACATTAAAAATCTCTGTATAAAACAGCAACAAGGAAAATATTCTGAGGGTAATCTAATTGCTAATTTCCTGTCAACAATATGAAATGGGCACTTGCCAAAACCTACATGAGAAAAGCTGTGAATGGCAGTCAGGGTCTGGGCAACTTTCTAAGCAATTAGTTTGCACCTGACAGACTCTTTTCTATAGCTTCACCAGAAGGTATAAGTGATGTGTGATTCCCAGCTGTCAGTGTCTTTTGAATTTGAATTAACACCTTCTGTAAGCCTGATAGAATAAAGAAAACACTTGGTAACAGAAAACTCCAGGGAATAGAGATCGATGACTGAGAATGCTGAAGGGAAAGAAGTGTAAATTATGGAGGGGCCAGAAATGAAAATAAAATCAGCAACAGTAGTATTGTTAATTAGAGTGTGGTAGAAGGGATAGTAAGTTGGCTTCAGAGTCAGAAAAACGTGGGTCAAAGTCCCCCCTCACCTCTGACATATACTGGCTGTGTAACCCCAAGCAAGTCACTGAATCCTGGAAGCAACTCTGACTAAATTCCAGAAAAATTGTCAATCTGCATGGGTTAAAGGTGTTTCCACATGCTGAGCTCCTTATACCAATGAAGTCACAGTGAGAAAGAGAGAAAGAAAGAAAGA
>NC_058132.1:132669339-132753631 GCF_016433145.1 Gracilinanus agilis | reverse complement strand
GGAAGGAAGGAAGAAAGAAAAGAAAAAAGAATCAAAGATGAAAGGGCAGGCAACGGAAGGGAGATCAAGGCAAGGAAAGGGAAAAGAATGAAAAAATTAATAACAGAAATTATTTTGATTCATCTTTACAGTGTTGTCTAGAGACTGGGTTTTGACCACCCATGATGTGAAGTCACTACAAGAAGCTTTTTAAAAAAGAAATGGAAATCATGAAGTAATCTGGCTTCATCTGCATTCCCTTATAATGCAAGATTGTTCCCCAAAGTACATTATTAAGTGCCCTGTCCTGTCCAGATTTGTATGACTCAGCTGATGGGGTTTCCATCACTTCCTTTGGGAGATTGTTTACAGCACAATAGTCTTAACTGTTAGGAATTTCTCCCTAAAGGTCAGCCAGATTTTCTCCTTGATCTTTTCAGTTCTTGGGATCCTAGAAATGCTTTCCCAGACCACCCAAAGCCACTTCACCTCCTCCTTGTGCCTTTGCGATATTAGCATTTCCACAATTCTAGCTTCATGAATGATGCTCTGCTTTATGCCTTGTATTCTTTGTAACCCATGTTGTGTGGGTTTATGGGGGGATTAAGGAGATAGGGAAGTTTTTCTGTATTATGTAAAATAGAATGGAGCTCTTCATGACTTTGACACTCATCAACCCCTGGAGGAGAAGAGAAGACAGTTGTGACTATGGTTAATCCTGAAGATGGACCTTCTTTCCAATTGGGCATCCATCTATAGTTAAAACCTCAATGGAATTATGCATGAGGTTACTGCTTTTATATTGAGATCTCTGTAATTTGATTTCAGCTTTATGGAAGAATGTGATTAAACCAGTAATTTAAAGGCAAATCTATATTGGCTCCCTTATTTTAGCAGAGGTTGCTGAAACAAGAGTTTTCTACCTTTTTATAGAAGTTTGGAAATTCTCTATTGTTTTTCATACTGATTTGTGAACATTACCTGTTGAGCTGGAATCTGGAGATTAAGAAAATTTAAACAAAATAAAACACTGGATGATATTATTTGTCCTTTCTAGGACCTAAAGATACTTTTTGGAGTCTTGGACTTTCATGGCACTCGGGTTAAAAACACTATCTGAGAGCTGTGGTGTCCAAAATGAAGCTCTAGGATGAGTCCAAGGGGACTGTGGAATGGGCCCAAGAAGGATATGAGTTCCTGACTCTGACTCCTACTTCTTTCAACATTCCCCTCTTCCAGTCTCTCCCAATTGCCTTTGAAATGATTGTTTTAGGAATAGGCCCCATTTGGAGGGTATAACCTAATCCAACCCAGGCAATTACAGCAGCTATGTAAGCAAAACCCAACTCCTCCTCCCCCTCCCCATGTACTCCAGAATCCTACTGTTTGTCTTCTTCATCATCACCCCTGGGCAATACTAATAAGTCCCCTTCTCCCACCTTACATACACATACTCTCTTTTTTTTGTGATTGGCACAAGATGAAGATGTGCAGTTGGTTTACAATAATATTACCAAGATATATATTACAATTAGATATAATTACAATTATATTTCCAAGAAAATTCACCCTTCTTACAAACGTCTTTATTTCTGCTAACAGCTTCACCAATCTTCTAATTCCTTATCTTTTTCAACCATCCTTGACTCCTGGCTCCCCTCATTCCAAATATCTACTTAGTTGTGAAATATTTTCTTCCCTACCTCTACAACACCTCTCACGTACCCCTCTCTCTCCCCATTCACATAACAACCAGGCTGGTTCAGGTGCTCATCACCTTTGATCTGGGCTATTACAATAAACTCTATTTTAGTCTTCCTTCCTCAAGCTTCTCCCCCTCTCTAATCCATCCTCTATACAAAAGCCAAAGTGATTTTCTTAAAGTGCTGTTCTGACCATATCATTTCCTTACTCTGTGAATTCTTGTGGCTTTTTATTAATTCTGGAATCAAATGCCATTTTGTCTTATCTCAGTCTTTTTGAATGTCTATTTTTTGTGTGTGCAAGGTTTTTTTTATATACATAATTTGTTTGATTGGTGGTTGTTGTCCCTCATAATTGAAAGAGACCATGATGATTTCATTAGTGATGTCTCTTGACTTGCACATAAATTGGATGTCAATGAAGCAGTTATATGTAGTTGTCAGCCTCACTCTTTTCAAGAGTCATTGAAAACCAATGATAGGACAAAAATCAAATCAAATCAGCTGGTGATGGCTTGGGATGCAGTGGATAACCTTGGCATCTTTTGATGTCTAAACAAGCTCTATGTGCTCCACAGCACACTTGTTTCCACCATCTTCATGACCTTTGGAACAAATTGTCCTCCTCTGTCCTTTCTGCCCTATGTGACTTATATTTCAGTATATGAAAGTGCTTAAAAAGCTATAAATGTTCACAAGTATAAGATTTATTATTTCAAAGCCTCAAAAACATTATAACTCCATCACTGTGAGAAGTCTTTCCACCAATGTTGATTGCAACCCTCCATACGTGAGTAAAAATTTTCATAAATTGCTACAGCCACTCTGTCAATAATTATTTGTTAAGGGGGCGGCTGGGTAGCTCAGTGGATTGAGAGTCAGGCCTAGAGACAGGAGGTCTTAGATTCAAATCCAACCTCAGACACTTCCCAGTTGTGTGACCCTGGGCAAGTCACTTGACTCCCATTGCCCACCCTTACCACTCTTCCACCTAGGAGCCAATGCACAGAAGTTAAGGGTTTAAAAATAAAATAAAAAAATAAAAAAGTAATTATTTTTAAGCTCTTACTATATGTCAGACACTGTTCTAAGGACTGAAGATAAAAAAGAACGATAAAAGTAGTCTCTTCTCAAGGAATTCATAGTCCTAGGGAGGAGACAACATGTAAATAACTATCTACAAATAAGATACAGCATAAATTGGTGATAATAACCAGAGGAGAAAAAACAAACATTTTTCACCTATTGGTGAGCAACATCTCTAAATTCAACTCATCTGGTCCTCAGATTACAATCTGTCCTCACCATCACCCTCCAAGCCTTTCCAGAGCGGGTATGACTTATCAGAGCTTGTATTGCCTTTGAGACCCCATGGTAACCTCCACACCACAATGAAGTATTGAAGGAGGACTTAGAGTGGAAAATACAGTTTGTTATTATTATGAAATCTTGGCTTTTACTTGAAATCTGAGTTCTAAAGGTAACTGATCCCTTCTTATGACACCAGCTAAGATATAGGGTATAATCTTTCTCACATATAAAACAACCCTGGAAAGTGAGGAGAAGCAGATGGAGGAAATAGGCATTCTATTCTTTACTGGGTACACATGCAGAAACTAACTAAGGCAAATTCATTGTTTATAAACTGACTGCTTAGTTGCCAACTTGGGGTTCCAACATCCTAATATACCAGTATTTCCAGCTTTACTTTGTACCCTGTGGAGGGGGAAGTCATGCTTTCAGCTGAGCAGCTAAAAATTTCAGGCTTTTGTTGTTCAAATGGATCTGACTCTTCATGACCCCTTTTGGGGTTTTCTTGGCAAAGATACTAGAGTGGTTTGCCATTTACTTCTCTAGCTCATTTTATAGATGAGAAAACTGAGGCAAATAGGGTTAAGTGACTTGCCCAGGTTCATGTAGCTAGTAATTGCCTGAGGCAAGATTTGAATTCAGGTCTTCCTAACTCTAGGCACCCTATTTACTGTACCATCTAGCTGCAATAAACATTGGAATAGAAGATAAAAATAATAATATCAACTGTTTTTCATTAATTAATGTATGTAAAGAACTTTGCAAACTTTGATTGACCTCTGTCATTTTTCAGTCATGCCCAACTCTTTGTGATCCTATTTGTGGTTTTCCTGGCAAAGATACTGGAATGGTTTGTCAATCCTTTTCTAGCTTATTTTATAGATGAGGAAACTGAGGCAAATAGGGTTAAATTTCTTGCCCAGAGTCACAGATCTAGAAATGTCTTAGTTTGAATTTGAACTCAGGAAGATGAGTCTTCTTGACTTTAGACATGGCACTCTCTCCACTGGGCCACCTAGCTATAAATGATCCATACTTGACTTTGAAAGAATTGCTCCCTCGACTTTTGCTCATCTAAGTATAAAAGCAAATTAATACCTAACTGTTCACAAACATAGATATCCTTCAAGGCTGGATTTTTCGAAAAAATTAACTTGTGCCAGGTCTAGAGATGGGAGGTCCTGGGTTGGAATCTGGCTTCAAACATTTCCTAAGCTGTGTGACTCTAGGTAATGTAACAATAAATGAGCCAGTAATGAATGTTTGATAGAGTGGGAGAGATAGAAAGAGTCTTTGTGGTGAGTCTCTCTTCCAGCTATCCCCTGGGGCTGAATATACACTGGGAGACTTTAAAGAGGTGTCACTCCCAAATTGGGTGACCTGGATGGTCATGCTGCCCCACAGGAGTTGGAGGTGAGGCTTCCCTATAAGATGAGATATGTGGTACCCCAATCCGATTCTGAATAAGGATGAGGTTCACACAAACCTCCCCTCAATCAGTTCATTTCACAGAGGGGGGGCTGTCTTCAAGATGGAGGCAGTTAGATCAAGCTGTGGTTCCCTTCTCCCTTGTTGTCTCTCAGTCACTCTGGAATGCTATCTGGCTTTTATTATTCACAATTCAGTGGGGAAGGGCAGAGGGATATTGGGGTGCCCTCTTATCCCTCTGTTTCTATTTCCTATTTCTATCCTTTTCTATAAATTTACGTTAGACTGGAAAGGGTTTCTCAGCAAGGGTGGGTAATGGGTGAAGGAGACTAAGAAATTGCTCCCAAAATGGAGTCCAAAAACTTAGCTGATTCTATTGTTGAAGTCTTTATGGGTGAGATGTGATGGAATGGCTTTGACCAGGGAATCAGGGTTTCAGTTTCCACTAGAAGAGCCTCAGGAAGCCCTCAGGACTGGATCTGAGCTGGGATGTCCTCCTCTTCTCTCCTCCCAGTCCTTAACCCAAAGACCTCTCCTCTCTTCCTTCTCTGGAGAATTTCCCAAAATTCTCTCTTGTCTCAACTGTCAGTAACTGTCACCAACTGCCTTCTTCTGGCTCCTTTTGTCCCATCTCCCTTGCACAAATCCTATCCTTACAGTAAGTCACAACTGCCTAGCCCTTACTGCTCTTCTGCCTTGGAACTGACATTTAGCATTGATTCTAAGACAGAAAGTAAGATGTATTTTTTAAAAAGAACTTGTATTTTTGGTGGCAAAGAGTACTCTTCCAGTGAGGAAATGTCTACTAAAATAGATTTTGACACTTGCTCTGAAACTTCTAGTCTTAAGAATTACCCCTCAAATTGAGAGGTAGGGTGATTTGCTCAGGATTATACAACTATTATGTACCAGAGGAAGGACTTGAACTCCTGTTTTCTGATTGACCATCTTTGATGCAAAATTATCTATTATTTTTCATTATTTTCATACTCAACAATGAAAATGGATGACAGTGCCAGTCAAAAGAAGCTTTGAATGGCTTCCATTCATAGGCTTGAGAGATAGAAAGGATCTTAGAATTTGAACTTGCATCCCTTATTTTACATGAAGAAACTAAGACCAAAGTATAAGTCCTTTGTCTATGGCCACACAACTAAGGTGTGAACCTGTGAGAATTTATTTTTCACATACTTTATTAATTCTTATATTAGGGAGAATTACCATCTCCTATTTCTGGGATCTGGGCCAGAGATCCTCTCTAATCTAATCCTTTTTGTAACTTCTTTGTCCTTAGGAATGCCAAGGAATGTCTTCTTTATAAGAAAATTTGGTTAAAAAATGAAGGGAACAAGGGTTCTGTGTAAGTTTTCCTTATGATGCTGGTCTGGGCAGGGGTAGATAGTTTGATGGACCACGTCTTAGTTAATTTAATTAACTTAACTTAATTGCCATAATGTTTGCCAATTAAACATATATTGGGATGTTCAAGGGAGGGGCCAAATAATGAGCTTCTAAAACTCTATTTATTAAGTTTCCTGATCCAGCTTTTAGGTCACCCCTTGTCATTAATTACAACCATGGATCTCTATGACTCTTTATTGGTTATAATACTGGCCTAACCAATAGAGAAATAATCAATAATTTTATTTTATTGCCCAAAAATCAGTCTCTTAAGAAAATGTTAATTATAACAAAACAGGATTTTATGCCAACTTTGCTCATACCGAGTCCTGAGATCTTTCCATCAAAGAATACTATAGAAATAGAGGAGAAAACTGAGACTTAGAGAAATTATATAGCTAACGTAAAGCTCTATATCTGGCAGAAATGGAGCTAAGTCCCAGGATCCCTGACTCCCAATCTCGTATGTTGTTCATTATAATCCTCTGCTTCTGGTACAATTTAAATTATACTGTATCAAGTTATATTGTTATAGCTTTAAAATGTGACAGGTGGTCAGCAGCACTTTATTCTTAGCCCTTGACCTCAATTTTAAAAGAAAACTTCATATCATGTACATTCACTAAAACTTCAATGTCTAGTAGAATAAAATATAATGCAAAAGCAGTCCTCACCACCAACTGCATTATAAGTAAAAATAACTGCACATTCTTGTAAGAAATCATATTATTCTGGGATAAAAGTTATTGCTGTTATTGAATAACCCTTGTTTTTGAGTTTTGCCATCTAGACTATCTTTTCACTTTTATTACATTATTTTGAAATAGGGAGGGTGCATGCCATATTGGATGGCATTGACTTTTACTCCCGTCCCCTCTGTGACACATACTAGTGGCATGATTCTAGGCAAATCACTTAAACTCTCAGTGTCCCAGGCAGCTCTCTAAGATCTGTATTGATTGATAGTTTTCCCATGATGGAGCTTCTTACATTAATGAAATCAAAAGTTTTGATGAACAAAAAAAATCCATGTTTTCTCTCCCTCAAACACACATATCCCCCTCACTCTCTGAAGGAAACAGGTGGAGACAAGGCCTTTACTCATCCATCACTGCCTAGGAAGTCAGTAAAATGACATCCACCCGTGCCAGCACAAGGCAACTTCCACTTTCTGCTGCCAACTGAATCTCCCAAACATGATGCAGAGAACTTCCAGGGCAAAGAGGAGCAACCTTTCCTTGGATCTCAGTCCTTCCATCTCCTGTTGCATCTGTGCCTGGAGGGAACATGAAGGGGAAAGTTAGTGGGGAGCAGGACTTTCATTTCCTTCCGTTCAGATTTGACATCCATCTTATGCTACATTGTTTTGGAAGGAAGAGGGAGAGTGAAATGGAACCTACCATCAGACCCTGGGCATTTGTCTCCCTTTATTCTGAAAATTTTCCTCTCCCATTTCTTCCATCTTCTATCTATCACTGAAACCTGGCTCCCCATGGGTGACACAGCCCCTTGACCATTTCATTTGTTCTTCATTTGTTCTCCTTGGCACATTGGTAGAGTTATGGGAGATGGGAGTACTCCTTGTTCCCTGTTGCCATTTTTTTGTTCTCCCTCTTTGAAGTGTAGCAGTTCTTACCTACTCCCCAATCACAATTGTGATAGATGTTAACTATAGATCTCCAGGTCATTTCCTTTCCTTTTGTTCTTCAATGGATTTGGTACGTGGCTCACAATATTTTTCCTTCCCAACTCCCTCCTGTGAAGTCCCTCATACTTGGGGACTTCAACATAGATATTGATTTTCCCTCAAACACTCTACTCTTTTCTACAATGAATATATTCACTTCTCACACCCTACTCCTCTACTTTATCTCAACTACACACAAAAATGATCATACTGTTAATCTTTTCACCATCCACAAATGGGCCACCTCCATGTTCAAGAATTCTGAAATCCCCATCTATTGGAGATTCTAAAATCCCTATAATCTAATGACCTTTCAGCTTTCCCTTTGCCTTCCCTTAAAAACCCTCTTCTACATCCACACAGTGATTTTAATCCTTTGATTCTTTAGTTCTCTTCTAGACTACCTTCTCTTTAATTAGGTGCTCTCTGCTCTTTTCCCTATCTTGAACCCTTAGTAAATCAATTCAGCTCTATACTTTTGAGTCCCTAGACCGAAAGATTGCATTCTGCCAAGTCTCAGCCTTGGATCACTACTGACCATCTGCCTCCTTCAATCTTATACATATACCACTCAACAAAGTTGGAGAAAATCATGCACCCATTCTGATTGAGCCCACTATAAATGTGGCATAATCTCAGCTGGAACTTTACTATTGCTCAGTAATCCTACTCTATTTCTCTTTTCAACTCACTAGCCCAGTGATGGGCAAACGTTTTAAAGAGGGGGCCAAAGAAAAGGAAATCTTCATCAGTCAGTCTGTTTCCAAGGCAACTCTTTTGAAGTTTCATTGATGGTATCCTACGCATTGTATTCATCAGATTAGGAATAATGTCACCCTGCATGATAGAACATTTCAGGGCCATGCCCCCCTTCCTGCATCTGGCCCATGGGCTGTAGTTTGCCCACTACTGCACTAGCCCACTCTCCACAGGGGCTCTTCCAAACCTTTTCATGCCATTTAAAACTCTTCATGGCTACTCCCTCTCCCTCCATCTTCTCAGCTGAAAACTGCCTTATATTTTTTTGGGAAAAAATGGAAACCATTCACTGTGAAATCCTTTTTTTCCTCTCTTCTTCAACTAATCATGCATATGCCTCTTGCCACTATTTCCTCCTTTACTTCTGCCTCACATGAAGAGTGACCTTACTTATCAGCAATGCACACTCTTCTTCCTGCAGGAACAACACCAATACATTCAACTCCTCCAACAGATTGCCCCTTCTGTCATCTTTAATCTATCCCTGTGTTATTTAGAATTACTCTAAGCCCTGGGAGAGTCTCCCAGGGCTCCCTGCTACAACTCTGCCCCCCCCCAACACCTCCCACTTCCTTTTGTGGGAGGTGTCAGAGAAAGTATAAGAGAGAGGAGTTCTGGCGCCTTTGAGGCTCTCACCTGGAAGCTGGCTGACACCCTGCAGAGCCTTTTTTCCCTTCTTTCTACCTCCTAGTTTTCCCTGGACCTTCCCTTTTCTAATTTAAATAAAACCTAGCTATTCTAAACCCTAAATTGCTATCTGATCTTTTTTTTGAGCCCCAAAGGGCTCTGGTCAATATCCCCCTGCTGGGGCTGGGGACCCCTAACTTTCTTTCCCTTCCTCTACCTTTCTCTCTCCTTTCTCCCATCCATCCTTCCTCCTACCTTCCTCCCTTCACCCTTACACTTGCTGACTGACTCCTTCCCTCTTGCCTACAAATATGCCCATATCTCCTCCAACAACCCTCTATCTTTCCATCCCTGTTAACTATTTTTCTATATCTCTTTGACTGTTTGTGGCTAAACTCCTTTAAAAGGCTATCTTCAATAGGTGTTTCCTTTTTTAATTTTTCTTCTTTTGCTCTCTTCTTCATCCCTTAAAATCCCTTAAAATTCTTTTTTTTCTATTTTCTTTTTAAATTTTATTTAATTGATTAATTAAGAAAATTTTCCCATGGTTACGTGATTCATGTTCTTTCTTTTTCCTCCTCCTGCCCCCTCCCATAGCCAACATGCAGTTCCACTGGGTTTTACATGTGTCATTGATCAGGACCTATTTCCATATTATTAATATTTGCACTAGTGTGATCATTAAGAGTCTACATCCCCAATCATATCCCCAACGACCCATGTGATCAAGCAGTTGTTTTTCTTCTGTGTTTCTACTCCTACAATTCTTTCTCTGGATGTGGATAGCTTTCTTTCTCATGAGTCCCTCAGAATTGTCCTGGATCATTGCATTGCTGCTAGTAGAGAAGTCCATTACATTCGATTATGCTTACAGTGTATCCATCTCTCTGTATAAGGTTAAAATCTAATTTCTAACCTCTTCCCTCTCTTCCCACCAAAACCTTCCTCTCCAAATGTATCTGTGATTTCTAAATTTCTAAAACTTATAGCCTTTTCTCAATCCTCATTCCCATTGACCTCCCTACAGTCTTTGATAATGTCAATCACATTATTCTACTCTCTTTTCTCTAGGTTTTGAGGTCACCACTCTTTCCTGGTTCACTTCCTACTTATCGGATTACTCTGTCTCAGTATCCTTTGCTACATCCTCATCCAGATTTTGCCCTCTAAATGAAGGTATCCCACAGGGTTCTGTATTGGATCCTCATTTCATTTCCCTCTATATTGCTTCTCTTGGGTATCATATTAGTTCCCATGGATTTAATTACTATCTCTATATTAATGACTCTTAAATCTACCTATACTGGTCTAAGCTCTCTGCTGACCTTCAATCTCACAAAGACAATTGCCTTTCAGACATCTCAAACTGGATCTCCAATAGTTATCTTAAACTCAACATATCAAAAACTTAATTCATTATATTCCCTCTAAACCCTTCCTCTCTCCTAACTTCCCTATTACCCTAAAGAGAAATTTCATCCTTCTAGTCCCTCAGACTCCTAACCTAAGAGCCATCCTGGTTTGCTCACTTTCTCTCACCTCCCATATCTAAGTAGTGGCCAAAGTCTGATGATTTCAAATTTGCAACACGTCTTCTGACACTGCTACCATTCTGGTACAGGCCCTCATCACTTCTTGCTTGGATTATTGTAATAGCAGAATAGTGGGTCTGCTTATGCCATGTCTCTCTCTATTATTATCTATCTTCCAATCATCCACCAAGTGATTTTCCTAAAGCTTAGGTCCAAACAGATCACTCCCTACCCTATAATAAACTTGAAGGACTCCCCATGTTGCTTTCAGGGTCAAATTCAAAATGCCCTGTTTGGCCTGTTCCCTCCTACCTTTTGAAATATGCATCTAAATGATACTTGCTGGTATAGGGGATTTCAGACAGTCAAGGAATGATTGTTGCAACCAGTAATCAGAAGTATCTCAGGGTTTGGGAAGACCAACAGGATAAATCTTATAGGACACCCAAATGATATAAAACAGGGTTTATTCAAGGTAAGGGAAGGTAATTGGGATGATCTAACTAAAGACTATAAAGAAACCTCCCACTAAATCCAGTTGTTATCTTCTTAAAGTTGGTATCTGCACTATCAATAACCTCTCTACCTAAAAGTCCCAGTTCCTACAATACATACACACATACATATATATATATATACACACACATCACTAACCAAATTTCCCCTAGTTCAGGGGTCAGCAACCTTTGGCTCTTGAGCCGTATCTGGCTCTACTTCCTGATAGGCCAGTCCGGGCAGAGCCCCAGGATGTGCCCCAGGGGGCCCTTCAGCCCCTATCCCATATTCCAGCGCCTTCCCCCTCCATCCTCCTCCTTCCTCAGGTCTTTATGGCTCTCTGGGCCAAAAAGGTTGCTGACTGTTGCTAGATGGTGAATAGAGTTGGAAAGGTTGGAGGGTAAACAGGAACAAGGACTAAAAGGGAAAGGATCTCACTGACAGATGGCTTTAGATGTCTCTAGCAGCTCTGTAGGAATATCTGCCAATCAGAAGCAATTGGATACACACAGGCACACATGAACATAGGAACAAGTAGTCGTATCAGAAGGACAGCCACAAGAGTGGGAGAAATAGTCAAACTCACAAGGTCCACCCAAGGAGTTCAGATACTCTCTCAACCTCTCCAGATTTCAACTGCTCCCAGAAAGAAACTCACAGTCACTTTCCTAGAATTCTGGAATCTTCTTGCTTCTCTGCCTTTCAGCAGCTCCTGCTCCTGCTCATTTCCTTATTTCCTTATAACATTTTCTAGTCTTCTCACACCTTACTCCTCAACATATACTAGGTGATTCAGTGACATTAGCCTCCTGGCTGTTCCACAAACAAGACATTCCATCCTTAGGCTCCAGGCATTTTCTCTGACTACTCCTAATGCTTGGAATGCTCTCCCTTCTCATTTCTGCCTTGTAGATTCCTTGGCTTTCTTTAAGTTTCAACTGAAATCTCATCTTCTACAGGAAGCCTTTCCCAACCCCTCTTCCTTAATTCCAGTGCCTTTATTCTTTTAATTGTTTCCTATTTATCCTGTACAAGTAGCTTGATTGTGCTTATTTATTTTCTTGTTATCTCCCCTATTCAATTGTGGTGAATTCCTTGAAGGTCTAGCCTGCCTTTTGCCTCTTTTTGTATTAGTAACACTTAACTCAGTTCCTGATTCATAGAAGATGTTTAGTAAATATTTATTGACTTACTAACTCTTATCTATTTGTTGGTCTCCCATCCCTTGGGGCCAGGTTATGACCCATTTTGGAGGTCACTGCCAAGAAAGCTGCCAGACTATGCCTTTTCCCTATTCATTTGACCCATCACAGGAGCCCCAAGTCCAACATCAATGGGCTGATGGCATAGCCTTCTCAAGATCTATAGTTCAAAATCAGTGTAAATCTCAAGAATTTGTTCATAACATTGATACTATTATCTTGCTCGCATTTATGTAGTCCTTTAAATTTTTAAAAAATTTTATTTTTATTGTCATGCAAAACATACTTTAATATTGGTTATCTTTGTAAGAGAAAACTCATACATAATCAAAATCATAAAAACGTTGATGTCATATCTGGAGGTAGATAGCATTGCCTGTCAAAAGTCTTTCAAATTTGTCCCAGATCATTGCATTGCTGAGAGTACCAAGTTTTCACTGATCATTTTACAATATTGCTTTTACTATATGCAATGTTCTCCCAGTTCTGCTCATTTCACTCTACATAAGTTCCTGCAGATCTTTCCAACTTTTATTGAAATCATCTTGCTTATCATTTCTTAGAGCACAATAGTATTCCATCACTAATCCTTCAAATTTTCAAAGCAGTTGACATATGTAATCTCATAGACCATCATGGCAATCCCTTGATTGTTAGTAACATGTAGTAATAATAATCACTAAAATTTATAGAAAACTTTAAGGTTTGCAAGTTCCTTTATGAGTATTATCTCATTTGTTCCTCACAACTACCCTGGGAGGTAGGTGCTACTATTATTCTCATTTTATAAATGAGGAAAGTGAAACTGAGTTAAGGGACTTGCCTAGGTTACAAAAGCTAGTCAATATCTGAGATACGATTTGTCCTCAGGTCTTTCTGAGTCCAAGTACAGAATTCTATTTTCTTGTGCCACCAAACTACTACAAGGTTAGTAGGGATGGGTCATCTCCATTATGAAAATGTTGAAGTGGAGCTAATCACTGGGCAGAAATTAAGTTTTGATTTTTATGCTATGAAGTATCTTGCATTCGTGTTGGCATATCTCATAAGAGTAGGGTTGAAGAGATGGGTTCTCTTCTCTCCCAATCTATATTAGGTCTCAGGGAAAGATGTTCATGAGTTCAAAGTCAAAGGGTCACACGATGAGGAATAGGCAATGTAGTGTGTGGAAAAGGGACTAGGTGAATTTTTTAAAATTTTTTGACTCAGCAACTTTTAAAGTGAAAGAAGGTAGATTTGGAATTTGGAAGGGAGCTAAATCAAATCTTCTCAATTTCTTTTGGTTTTATTTTTAAATTTTTATTTAGAATATTTTTCCATGGTTACATGATTCATAATCCACCCTCCTTCACTCTCTCCTCTCCCTTCCAAATCTGACAAGCAGTTCCACTGGGTTATACATGTATCATTGTTAAAAATATATTTCTGTTATTCATATTTGTAGTAGAGTGATGCTTAAACATCAAAACCCTAATCACATTCCTATCACACTATGTGATCAAGCATATATTTTTCTTTTTCATTTTCTTTTATTTTTTCTTTTCTTTATTTATTTTTAAACCCTTAACTTCTGTGTATTGGCTCCTTGGTGGAAGAGTGGTAAGGGTGGGCAATGTGGGTCAAGTGACATGCCCAGGGTCATACAGCTGGGAAGTGTCTGAGGCTGGATTTGAACCTAGGACCTCCCATCTCTAGACCTGACTCTCAATCCACTGAGCTATCCAGCTGCCCCCCAAGCATATATTTTTCTAATACATTTCTGGTTCCAGAGTTCTTTCTCTAGATGTGGATAGCATTCTTTTTCACAAGTTCCTCTGGATTGTCCTGGATCATTGCATTGCTGCTGGTAGAAAAGTCTTTTACATTTGATTGTGCCATAATGTATCAGTCTTTGGGTACAATGTTCTTCTGGTTCTGCTCCTTTTACTCTGCATCAGTTCCTGGAGGTCATTCCAGTTCACATGGAATTCCTCCATTTCTTTATTCCTTTCAGTATAATAATATTCCATCACCAGCATTTACCATAATTTATTCAGCCATTCCCCATTGACGGACACCTCCTCATTCTCTAATTTTTTTCCACCACAAAGAGTGTGGCTATAAATATTTTCGTACAAGTCCTTTTCCTTATTATTTTTTTGGGGTATAAACTCAGCAGTGGTATGGCTGGATCAAAGGGCAGGCAGTCTTTTAAAGCCCTTTGGGCATAGTTCCAAATTGCCCTCCAGAATGGTTGGACCAATTCACAACTCCACTAGGTGTATTAGAGTCCCAATTTTGCCACATCCCCTCCAACATTTATCACTTTCCTTTACTATCATAGAGGCCAATCTGCTAGATATGAAGTGGCACCTCAGAGTTGTTTTAATTTGCATTTCTCTAATCAGGAGGGATTTAGAACACTTTTTCATGTGGTTATTGATAGTTTTGATTTCATCATGTGAAAACTGCCTATTCGTGTCCCTTGACTATTTGTTGATTGGAGAATGGCTTGATTTTTTTGTAAATTTAACTTAGTTCCGTATATATATCTGGGAAATTAAACCTTTGTCAGGGAATTTTGTTATAAAAATGTTCTCTCAGTTTTTTACTTTCCTTCTAATTTTGGTTGCATTGGTTTTGTTTGTACAAAACCTTTTAAATTTGATATTATCTAAGTCATTCATTTTACATTTTGTAATGTTCTCTGTCTTTTATTTGGTCTTAAATTATTTCCTTTCCCAGAATTTTCTCATTTTTTAGAGGAGGTAACTGAGGTGCAGGGGAGATATAAATAATTTGCTCAGTTATATCAGAGATAAAGGGCAGTACCAGAAGTCAAACTGAAATTCTCTAACTTCAAAGCTGGAATACTTTTCATCATTTTATGCAGGCACTTAAGATAAACAGGGAAGAGTCATAAAGGTATTCAAAAAATGTTGGGAGTAGCCAACCAGGATCAAAAGAAACTAGAGTAATAAGAGGCATCAGAGAGATATAACCTCATAGACTCTAGAGCTATAAGGCCCCCCGAGAACTGATTGTCAGAGTTATAAAACTATGTATACCTTTTGGCTTAGCAATGCCATTATTAAGTTTATTTCCTAAGGTGTTCAGGGAAAAAAAGAACCTATATGTTCTAAAATATTTATAGCAACTCTCTTTGAGGTGGCAAAAGAACTGGAAATTGAAAGGATGCCCATAAATTGGGGAAATGACTAAACAAATTGTGGCTTGTGATGAACAGGTTAATTTTAAAAACATGGGAAAGCCTACATGAAACTATAGAACCAAGAGGACATTATATCCAGCATCAGAAATGTCATTTGAAGAATGACTTGTATATGTCCACTCCAGAGAAAGAACTAATAAATAGAAATAAGCAAGACATAGTTTATATATACACACATCTTTTTGTCAAATGATGCCTTCTTTAATGGAGGGAGGTGGAAGGGATGGAGTTACTATGGTATTTTAAAATAACAAAGATATAAACAAGAAAAAAAATAAAACATCTACCAGCATATCTTTGGACATCTGCTTTGGAATTATTGTGAGAATCCTATGACCTCAGAATCATTGATTTAGAGTTAATGGGTACCACAAAGATCATTGTGCCTAACCTTTTCATTTTATGGAGGAGGATACTATGGCTAACAGGTCAAATTAGTTGCCCAAGATCACATGCTTGGTGAATATCTGAGGCAGGATTCCAGTCCAGCTCTTTCTGATTCAAAGTTTAATACTCTCTCCATAACACCATTTGCAAACCTTAAAACATTGCATAAATGGTTGTAACAGCAATAGCTCATTTCTATGAGAGAAAGCTGGCAAGATGGTATATGAACATTAGGAAAGGGAGTTGTGGATTTTATTGTTGTCCAGAACAAGATCTCCTATGGCACTGTGCTCATTTTTCATCATAACTTTAAAAGGAAACTTTCACATTGTCTGCAGTTCCATGTGTCTTACATTTAAAGTGGGAGGATAGCCTCAAATTCCTTTTTGTTGGAATCTATTTAGATATTATGAAACCTGGACTTCTAAGTAGAAAGAGTAGATATACAAAATAAAGAGTGGTAGCACTTTGGGTTCACATAACCAACAAGATGAAAATCTAAAGACTTTTTCCAACCTTCACAATTTCTTGAACTTTTCTAAAGTAAGAATTGTGTACAATGAACAAAGAAGAGGGGTCATACACACTGGCTACACTCTCCACTTGGCCAGAATCTAATTAAAATGTAATTGGTAAATATTTAACAATAAAATAAAAATGTAATATGTGACTTTGAAATCAATGCTACCCACAGGGATCCTTATGTAAGGTTTAGTGACTTCATTTCTATTTGAGTTTGACACCACAAAAATTTGAAAATAAAATAGATGCCCATTAACTGGAAAATGGCTAAAAAGATGTAGTGCATGAATTTTTATGGGATTTTTTTGGGATAACTATTTTTATGGGATAACTCTAATGGACTATTATTGTGCCATAGGAAATGATGAATTTGATGAACACAGAGAATCAAGGAGAGATCTTCTGGAACTGATGAAGAATAAAACAGAACCAAGTAAAGAAGATATGTGATAATTATAGACATGAAAATGGAAAAACAACCACATATACAGAAAAATTAAAAGTGAATGTTTTAGGGGCAGTGGATTGAGAGCCAGACCTAGAGATGGGACATCCTAGGTTCACATCTGGCCTCTGATACTTCCTAGCTATGTGACCCTGGTCAAGTCACTTAATCTCCATTGCCTAGCCTTTACCACTCTTCTACTTTGGAACAAATACACAGTATTGATTCTAAGCTGGAAGGTAAGAGTTGTTTTTTTAAAGTGAATATAGCAAAATTACAAAGTACAAGAATGACTTTAAAGAGGAGATATGAGAAGACACTTCCTAGGCCACCTCTTTCAAGGTAAAGGGTTGTGATACATAGCAAATTTTTAGACTTTTTTAATATATTGATCAGTTATGCTGATTTTTTTCCTTTTCTCTCCCTCTTCCTTTCATTCCCTCTCTCTATTTTTATGGGATAACTCTATTGGAGAGTGAAAAGAGAGAAAAAAATTGGGTAAAATATATTGATAAGAAACAAAAAATAAAACTAAAAAAAGAATGAATGCATCTATATCATAAATCTGAAGAGAACCTGGGAAAAGATTGATCATTATCAAATCATAAAGAAATCCTGACTAGCCTATTATTTTAAAATTTGTTGCTGCCATTAGTTCCATATCTATTGCTGGGCATTTCCCATTTGGAATCTTCACTAAACAGATCCAGGCAATTCTCCAAGAGTCTTACCTCTTGGTAGTTACTGCTTTTTAAGCCTAATCACCAGCCTTTGATTGAAGCATCTTTTGTAGACATCCCAATCATTCCATTGGGTAACAGAGACTTTGATAAATAGATGTTGCTATTCTTTGCAACAATAAGGAAGATTAGTCAGGGAACCTGCTATGATAGATGCTGGCTCATGACATTTTATATAAGCATGGTGCCATCTTGGGAGTTCATGCCTAATTTTTCCTTCTATCACAATGCAGCAGAGACTGAAAAAGGAGAAATAAACAGCATCTGAAATGGCATTGGCAAAAGAGGAGTTTCAAGGAGAAGAGGCTGACCCAATTCAGAATTTGCTCTTACTCAACCTGAGGTTGCAGACTGATTGGAAGGACTATATCTGTGCCTATTTAGCAGCATCCTACTGAATACTGGGGGTCTTAGCTTGCTACTGAAGATTAGTTCTCAGCTCCTACTGTTCAGGTCATTGAGTAGGTGGGAACTATCATAGAGTGGTCTTAAGTTTTATTCCAGAGTGTCGTCTTAGTGTCAAAATACAGAGAAAGAAAATAAAAAACGGTTTTTTATGCATAAAAAGTGGCTTTCCCATAGGCTAAGACGCAAGTGCAAAGAAGAAGGGTATGTAGAATAGACAAAAACTTCTATAGAAGAGAAGTAATAAGACTCTATGATCACAATATCACAGATTCTCAGACTTAGAAAGGAGCAGAGATTGCCTTGATTAATCTATACCCAAATAAATATCCCCTTCGCAAGATTTCCAACAAATGGCCATATAGCTCAAATGTTTAAATATTATTCTCTTCTACTCCCACTACCACTGGAATGTAAGCTCCTTAAGAGCAGGAGATATTTTTTCTTTTTTTGTATTTCCGAAATGCTTAACCCAGTATCTGCAATATAGTAAGTTCTTGATATGAGCTTGTTTATTGTTATTGTCCTTCAATGAAGAGAAACTCACTGCTTCCCTGTGGCAACCCATTCCACATTTGTACAGTTTTGGCTATTGGGAAATTTTTCCTTACATTAAGTCTAAAGATTTTTTTTGCATAAAAGTCTGTCCATGGTTCTATCTTCCTAAAATGATTTGTGCCAATATAGTTTTGCTCCTTAGGGGAAAAATTCTCTGTGAAGATTATCTCCCCAAAGGCTGTAAATTGGTTCTACAACATGGCTACCTTAACTAGCCCAGATTATGACTGTGAAGGTAGTGGTTTCACCACAGCTACTTTAGAAAGAGAGGAATCCAGACGAGATGGACAGAAAAAATATGGCTAATGCATCTAGATAAAATTATAACTTCCACAAATTACTCCTTAGTTCTATCCACCGCAGCAAACCCAAACAAACCTAGCTTTTCTTCCAATGTAATGGGCATCAAATGAAAAAAGTGAATTATTTTCCTTACTCTTAATTTTGGCCATATGACAATGCAGAATAATTCTAAATTCTAGATATAAAATTTAAAAGGATCTTATAGATTGTCTAGTCCAACCTTCTCCTTTTACAGTTGCAGAAAATGAGGTCAGTAGATGTTATGTGACCTGCCCAACGTGATATGAGTAGCAAGTAGCAAAGCTTTAATACAAACCCTAGTCTTATAACTCCAAAGTCAGAACCATTTCTAGTATACTCTACTGTCTCTTTTCTTGTTAATATTAACAATATTGCTGCATAAAACAATCAGAAGCAACGGAGAGGAAAATAAGGTTACAAATGCTTAGTAACTACTCCAACTAAGCCAGGTCATTATGAGGGTATTTTAGGATAAGAATGGAAGGAGAGCAATACATATGGCTCAAAAATAGAAATAATATAAAAGGATTTCTAAAACAAATTACTTCCCCCAACAATTAGAGTGAAGTTTCCACATTTCGACTCTAATATTAATTATAGTCTCCTCAATATATTGCATTAGGAGCTAGAAATTGCATTAAAGAAACAAAGATGGGGTCAGTAGTTAGACTAGACCAAGTATGCATGAAGAGGGATCATGCTGAAGTTGATGTGCTTGAAAGGGTGTCAAGGGATTAATTTAAAAATACCTGAAAGATGTTTAGATAACAAAAGATTAGGAAAAATCATGGTTGTTATTATTCCCAGCCCAAAAGGCAACCAATATGACATTAAAAATTACCAACCCATATATTTACATTCTCATCTCTATGACATCTTTTATAGAAACTGCCTGACATATCTGGGCCATGTTTGACAAAAGCATGAGAAGGGAATAGGAAGATTTTTGGAAATGATGTTCTGCTGGAGACCATCATTTAATAGTCATAAAAAACTTACCCAGCTGGTTTCAAATGATCTTTCCAGATTAATTATACATTACTTGCCTTCATTTACTCTTTGACCCAGCCAAACCAGCCTTTTAAGAAAGGTTATAATCATTTAGAAGAGTTTGGCCTGACAATCTATGTAGGAAAAATCAAATGGATGAAGAATGCTCATTGTTTTGTTTATAGTATATAATAGATGGACATCCCGTTGCAATGATCTCTCTGCATAAATACTAATGTATGCTGAAGTTGGATAATAAGTTCCAGAATTGAAAAGGATGGATAGTGAGCTGGAGTACATTTGGAAAATTTTACAAAGCTTTCAATGACCCACCTCTTCCTTGAAATGTTCTCTTTTTAAACTCTGAAACCTTTCCCTTTCTTCTGGTCATGCTATATAACTCTGAATCTTGCAATATTACAGTCATTCAAGATCAAAATTGGGTGTCATCTGTAGAAATATAGAGAAGTAGGAAACTACCTCTATATTTACAAAACTTTTCTTTCCTACTTCTCTATATTTCTACACATCCAAATTATAGAGGAGACAGACATGGTGTGCAGGTTGAATAATGGACATAAGAAGCATACAAGATGTGTTAAAGACAAAACCAGAGAATGAGATGGACCTCATTTGTAATGAGAGTGAGGGACAGCAAATGTGCATCCCGAATGCTTCCCTTCTTAATCTTAAGAAAGGAAAATCCCACCCTCTTTCCTGGTAGAGGACATGAACAAATGAAAAAGAGTAGATGGGTTACAATGAGCACTGTTGAAGGCTACTCACAATAACCATCAGCAAACATTCTCTCTTATGGGGATAAGCTAGCAGCCTTTCCAAGAAAAGTACTTACATCTGTGTTTGTAGAATGCTTGTTAAGAGTCCTTCCATGGTGTCTGTATAAAACCTCTACCAAAAAAAAAAAGAAAAGTGGAGACTGAATCCTATGGTTGGTTGTGGAGGCAGTTAGGGAAAAGAAAAGATTACAAGGGAGCAGGTAGAAATGTCATTCAGGTGCTGTATCAGGGACTGGGATGTTAGGATCCACATGTGATGTCTCCACTTTCATTAATGGAGAAAAGAGTTTGTTATTTTTACATTTTTAAAAAAATAACATTTTGGGAAAGTAGACAGTTGGGTGAGTCTTGAGTTGTTTGAGGAGAGAAAATAATACTGATTTAGGCAGAAAGCAACTGTGAAAATATTTAAAATTTGCAGGGTAGACTAGAAGCCACTTGATGAATGAGTAAATAGTCCATCCAACACGGGGGGGGGGGGGGGGGGAAGAAAGTAACATCCAGTTTGAAAATCAGGACATGAAATTAAATAGCTCCATCCTTTGCTTATCATCTTGGAAACGAAGGAGGGCCAAACCTTACAGGGGAAGGGTGTGTACATGAAACTAACTTAGAGGGTTTTTTTAAATACCACTCCCAAATCTACAGTATTCTGAGGTATTATAGTAATGTTGCAGGAGAACGGGTATAGCTGAAAAAGAAAGATCTTTCCATGTGTAACTATAGTTTTCAAAGCTTGACAAGTGGAATCCTTGGCTTTTTTGTTTGTGGTTTTTTTTTTTTTTTTTTTACATTAGACTTTAAACTATTTGCTGATTTTCAAAAAGGCACATTCAGAACTCTTGTCTCTTTTCCAAAAGAGTGTCTTGGGAGGGAGCAGCTGCATAAACAAACACAGTTCAATTAACTGACATAGGGGATTAATGAGATGCAGCATAAATACATTCTTAATCTTGTAAAAAGCCATCAGCCCCAGTGGAAAGGAATATGATGAGAAAAAGAAATGTACATGTCAGAATCGACCAAACAACCCCAATCCCAATAGAAACAAACTGACCTGACTGGACAAAGCTGAGGTGTGCTTGCTATAGATCATCGTTGGCCATTGTCCTCAACTTGACCAAAGCTTTTCAAAGACTTTTGAGAAAAAGCCTTCTTAATAAAAAGCCCACCGTCCTCAATTCACAGAAGAGCTGGATAGCAGTAACTGAATATTTGAAAAGGGAATTTACATCTTCCCTGTTCCTTTGTTCACAGAAATGAAGAGTTCATTACAAGTTTATTCAACCCATTTGGTGGTCTGCTAAGCAGTGCCCTGTCACAAAGATATGGGAGTAGTGGCCCAAAGTTTCTATTATAACTAAGTTCAATTCCAGGGCAAATTCTTAGATAAAATTGCAAATGCAACTCTCAAAAACTCTCAGTTTTCACCCTTTCCCTGCCACTTAGATAGCTTTCTTTTCTATTCCCTCTGGTGTGTAATAATCTAATCTGTCCTCATTTCAGAAGGAAAATTGAAATGCTAAGTTACTAACATTTTAGTGAGAGTTAATTTATTACTTTTTAATGTATTACTTTTAATTTAATTTATTACTATTAAGGGAATGGGGCTATTTTATGAATGTCTGAGGAACTAAATCCAAAAGAACAAATCTCCAATGGGGCAGCGAGGTGGCTCGATGGATAGAGAGCCAGATTTGGAGATGGGAGGTCCTGGGTTCAAATTTGACCCCAAATATTTCCTAGCTGTGTGACCTTGGATAAGTCACTAAACCTCAAGTGCTTTTACCATTCTGCCTTGGAACTGATCCTTAGTATTGTTTCTAAGACAGAAGGTAAGGATTAAAAAAAAATTAGTCTCCAATGATGGAATTTCAAACCTGCCCCGCAGTTGAAGGAAGGACACCTATACTGAGACAATAGAATATTTCTGTGTTCTTGAGATAATAAAAGGTAGGTGACTACTATTCTCTCTATACTTGAGGCTGGCTTTGTTAAGATTCTTTTATCTACTGTCTGACTGACCTACCCCTGATCAGTTTAGACTCAATAGAAACTTTGCTTCATAAGAATAAAATCTGGTGTAAATTAGAGGTGGATTAATTTTATAGAACTCACTTTGTCAATGATGGTATTAGAGCACAACAGAGAACTATGCCTATTCCATTCAAAACTAGTAAGATATTTATCCAACTTAAGAATTCCTTGGCTTCTAAGTATGCACAATGATTTAAGATCCTAAACATTAAAGACCAATTATATTTTGTTAGTTGCTTCTTTAAATTCTCCAGGAACAAAACCAGGGAAAGGGGAGTATAGCAGAATGACCAGAACTCTAATTTTATATCATTGCCACAAATTCATTAAAAAAAAAAAAAACAATGACTCTCAGCTTCCATCCTAGAGTTTATACTAAATATATGTTCCATGGCAGAAGAGTGGTATGGATGAGCAGTTGGGGCTAAGTGACTTGTTTAGGGTCACCTAGCTATGAAGTGTCTGAAGCCATATTTGAACCCAGGACCTCCCATCTCCAGGCTTGGCTCTCGGGCCACTGAGTCACCTAGCTTCCCTGGTCACCATAAGTTCTGAAAGATTCCAGTAAAGCACTTGCTTTGATAAATTCAATCAAACTGGAAGAACTTCAGGTATGGATTCTGTATCTACCACTTAAGGACCAGTTTTGCTAAGTCCAGAGAGAATCCAGATAATGGCATTTAAAAAAATTTCAACAGTATAAAAACAACTAAGTCATTGCAACCTCAATTAGCAGTGAGACCAGCTAGGTGGCACAGTGGATAGAGCAGCAGGCCTGGAGTCAGGAAGACCTGAGTTCAAATCTATCTTTGGATCTTTCCTGGCTATGGGACTCTGGGCAAGCCACTTAACCTTGTTTGCCTCAGTTTCTTCATCAGTAAAATGAGCTGGAGAAGGAAATGGCAAACCACTCTAGGATCTTTGCCAAGAAAACTCCAAATGGGGTCATGAAGAGTAAAAATATAATCATACTGTTAAAAATCATGGTTTGTGCATCTTTCAAAGTGTGGAAGTTGGAGAAAGGTTAGGTTAGTGAACATCCTGTACAACCTTCTAAAAGAATTTGTGTGTGTGTGTGTGTGTGTGTGTGTGTGTGTGTGTGTGTAGGGGTGGGGAGGATTGTAGGGGAGGACTTAAAGAGGTGAAATATAAAAGGCTTCTTGTGTTGATTTGACTTTGCAAGTCCTAACAGATTTTAGGGCAGTCCTTTGCTTATCTCTGAGTGTAAGATAAGAATAAGCACATACTAATCATGGGATAAATGCTTGTGGATTGATTGAACATCTGAATCATAAGGCAAGTGAAGAAAACCAGATTAAAAAATGATATGTGTTTTTATGTAAGGCCAAAATAGTTTAAATTCTTTGCAAAAAATCCTGCTGTCTATCTTCCTTCTTATACTGAAATCTTGTATTTTATTTGGGTGAAAATTAACTTCTTGGGTCAGAGTACATAGAGAGAACATTTTCTGGCTCAGAATATAAAGAAGAAAAACATATTAAGCCACATGGATTGGAATAATTAAGGACATAAAAAAGAACCTTTAGAGTATTTGCTTTAGGTATGCTTTTTATGCTCATTTGCATTTGCATTTAGATTTGCTTTTTTACCTGCTTTTTGATTACAGATAAATAAAGAAGATAATATGAAAAGCTTCAGAAGGCCATTACCATTTCACTAAAGCCTTTTACTATCTAAGCCTTTTATTAGGTCCTGTTCTCCTGGTTGTCTTGTCACACCTTAATAGCAAGTTGGCTGTTCAAGAAAATAGGGCAAACAGAATTAGCCGAAGTAATTAATCAACTGCAAAATGAGAAGAGACCTTAGCAAGTAGTCCAATGGGCTACTCAAAGAAAGTTACACTTCCCTCTGATGAACAAAGCTAACTCTTTTATGGGTACATCCTAGTACTTTCTTTCCCTCTGTTGGTAATTCTTCATTTTATACTAACAACAGCTTAGTTGTACATAATTGTTTGCATATTGTCTCCCTCATTTGACTATAAGCCCCCTGAGAGTGAGAACTGTATTTTGCTTTTTTTTGTAACCCCAGTGTTTAGCACAATACCTGGCATATTGTAGGTACACAATAAATACTGATTGCCTGATGGGCTGGCTCCAAGTAATGTAACTAGGATCTCTAGCATCTGGAACAAATCCAGTTGAGTGGTGAAGTGGAGGTAGGGATTTAAGTCATACTGATCCCAGTGTTTGATTATAGTATAAGGAGTCAGATTGATGTAGTGGCAAGAGTACTGGACTTGGAATCAAGAAGTCCTGAGTTTAATTCCACTTCAGACATTTTGGGTTAGTGATGTTGATAAGTCATTTAACTTCTGTCTTCCTCAGTATTCTCAACTGTAAAATGAAGATCATAATACACCTACCTTATAGCGTTATTGTGAGGATCAAATAAAATAATATGTACAAATCACTTTTTAAAGTGCTACATAAGTTATCATCATCATCATCATCATCGCTATAATCATTAGATGTCAGAGGAGCTGAGGATCATTTAAGGAGAATGTACTTGTCCTTGAGAGCACCATCATTCTATGGCTCCTGTATCTTTATTTTAGCTTTGTTAGCAGATTATGTTAATTGAGCAAGGCAAAAACATAAATTCACAAAAATCATTGGCTTTTAAAATAAGTACTGCTAATAACTAATCATTCACCAAAAATTTACAAGGAACATCAAAGAACTGACATGTTTCCTCCTCTTCCTCTTGGTAATTTTCTTCCTAGTCCTCATTTCTGTATTAAATGTCTGATTTGAACATTCTTCTCATCCTTTGTAGTTGCTGATAATTACTTTCCAGTTGTTCAGTATCTCTGATATGTATTTAAGGCAGAAATCACCAAGCAAATCATTGTTTTCCATAGAAATGCAGATCAAGTTTTTATAGCAGCACTATTTTATGTTGCCTGTTTGAAAGATAGTAATCATATATAGATATAGATATAGATATAGTCTATATCTGATATCTACCTATCCATAGATGTAGAACACACACACACCCCCACACACCCCCACACACATACAAACACATTCAGTATCTTTAAGAGAGGTCGTGTCAAATAATATTGTTTTAAAATCTTGAACTGTATCTCTAAGAGATGGATAGATAGGTAGGGAGATAAATAGAGAGATGGATTGATGAGAGAGAGAGAGAGAGAGAGAGAGAGAGAGAGAGAGAGAGAGAGAGATATGATATGAAACAGTTTAGAGAGGCATACATTCATTGATTTCACCAAGGCTGAGATATACTGAATTGTCTGGGAATTTTAAAGAAGGTGGCAGGCCAACACCAGGGAATTCTCCATCACACCTGCCATTTTCATTATGAGTTACAGTTTGGTATTTCATTCCCATTATAGAAACCAGTGGATAGAAAGTGTTTCTGTCTTAACTATTAAAAGCTTTAACAGATGCCAACTCTAAGGTGACAAGATATCTAATGATAGCATAAAACAATGAACACATACGATGTTCAAAGTATACCAAATTAAAAATCAAAATAGGCTATTAGGTATTTCTATCATGATCCCCTAAGGACTCTTTTAAATGACTTTTTAAAAAAAATCAGACAAAAACTTCAGAAGATAACATTGCATACTTGCAGAGAATTCTACTTTTAGAGATTTCACTTTAAAGATATTACACCATTAATCTTTACATCTATTCCTCCTGGGTGGTGGGAATATATTTCTAACATTTTATAGAGAGATGGAAGAGAAGATTTTTCACAGGGAAGAGAAAGGTAGCAAATAGATAGAACTTGATGTCTTATCAGCAGTGAGAGGAAGGATGAGAAAGAAAGAAGTGATAAATAGTAGCTGAATTTAGTAAAAAATCTTTATAGATGACAGCTAAAAGCAGCTACTGTTTGCTTTAGGGTTTTGGCAGGAGTCTTCTAAGATCAAGTATACCTGAACAAGTATTTTCAGAGTTGAGGAGAAAAGAAAAGAGAAAAGTAGGACAACTTGTTATCTAAAAACATTTCTACCTAAGATCTGGTGACAAGGACTTCAGCAGAGTAAACAAGTCCAGGAAACAGGCAACTGGTGGAAAGAATTGGCAGCAAGAACTGGCACTCTTAACTGTTGGCAAATATGGTGGATGAGAGGATTGTTCAAGGGGATTTCATAGATGGAACTATATTTGTTTTGTTTATAGTACAAGATAACATCTATGTGTATGCCCAAAACATGGCAATTCACATGCTATAGAAGGATGTTACAGGAATGCCCTTCTTTTGTTTTTTTTAGATACCAGACAGAATGAAGGATTTCTTATTATAAAAATGAAAGTAATCCAGAAAGAAAAAAATGAAAAAAATCTATAAAGGTAGAAGAGGATTCAAATGTTTGTCATAAGATCAGAGAGTGGAAGAATGTGACATAGATAAAAAGAGAAGGATAATTATTGTTAGAGCAATTAAAATAAATAATAACAACAATAATAAATAGCTTAATAATATGGTACCTACTATGTCCCCAACTGTTCTTAAACTTCAGCTTCTTTCCAGATAGAAAAGAGCTGGACTCTATGAAGAGGATGCAGCTTCCCATGTACCAAAAGGGAATATGTAATACCAGTTTCAGTAAGAAGAGGGAGGAAATGTTTATTGACCACTCCATGGTGAACTCTACTCGAGATGGCTTCTAGCAACCTGATATGAATAAGTAGAAGGCATACTTTCTTACCAGAATATGTATCCAGGTTAGCACTGACTCTGGAGCCAGGGAGCTTAAATTAGCATCTTACCTCTGGCAATTGTTACCTCTATATTTTAAGCAAGTCACTTTACTGACTTGGGCCTCAGTTTCCTCATCTGTAAAATGAGAGGAGTTGTACAAGTTGGCCTATGACACCCCTTTCTCCTTTTATCTGTGATTCTATGGGATACTCCTAAGATTTGTCAAAATTAAGGGCTGATATCCACTTCTCATTATTCCTGTAGGGAAAATTATACCACAAGAAGGAAATGAGAAATTTTCTCTTGAAATTCTGGAGCATGACAAAGAAACCAAAGACATAATTGGCATTATAAGCTGAAAACTGAGGGAAGGTGCCTTAGAAAGGAAAGGCAGATATGAGGAGTGATTAGCTGGTTATGAAGATGATTTTTGAGAATGGGATTTGGACATTCATAGTATATTTTCATATACAGAAAAAATGGAGAGAGAGTGGAATGAATGTGACAAAGGACAAGAAAACAAGAGATGTTAAATACTTAGAAATTTAAAATCTAGCTGTCCTTAACTTCCTTTAAGTGCCAACTAAAGTAATTTCTTTTATAAGGAGCCTTTCTCAATCCCTTTTAATGCTAGTGCCTTCTCTCTAAGATTGTCTTCAATTTACCCTGGATGAATCTTGTTTGCACATAGTTGCTTGCACGTTGTGTCCTCCATTACACTGCAAACTCCTGAGAGAAGGACTTTTTTTTTTTTCACTTTTCCTTGTTTCCCTATGCTTAGTGTAGACAAATAGTAGGCACTTAATAAGTGCTTGTCGATTTAATATAACACATTAAATTTATAAAAATTGGATAATGCATATTTTATTTTTTATATTTGTTTTCAGATTATATATAGATACAATTTAAATAATTGTTTTTTGAGATTTTGCAATCCATATTCTCTCCCTCCCTCCCAACCCTTCTTTCTCCCTGAGATGACTAGTAATATGATATATGTTGTACAAGTACTGTCATGCAATACATAATTCTAAGTTCATCATGTTGTGAAAGATGATACATATATCACTTACACTAGATAAAAATTCCTAAAGGAAATAAAATGAAGAACGATATGCTTCAATCTGCATTCAGACTCCATTTGTTTCCTCTAAGGTGGGGGATAGCCTTTTTTTTGGTCATGAATTCCTTAAAGTTGTCTTGGATCTTTGCATTGGTGATAATAGTTAAGTCATTCACAGATGATCCATCTTACATTATTGCTGTTACAATGTACATTTTCTTTGCCATCGACAAAAAAGAGCTATTATACATATTTTTGTTCAAGTAGGTCCTTTTCCCTCTCTTTGATCTTGATTGTGTTTGTGGTCCCCTCTACCCCAATCCCATGCACTTCAGCTCACCAAGGTACTTAAAAATACTTATTCTAAAACTATAGAATGGGGGAGGGGTTGAGTACATGATCTTAGGAATGCCTTCGTGCTTTCAAAATTCTATGCTCTATTAATTGAAATAATATTCCAGTCTGACCATGACAACATATGATGGGACTATCACCTCCCTACCTTTAGATACAATGTTTTTACCAGTACAACTCAGTTGGCATTGGGTTTATTTGGTTCTTTGTTTTTATCAGTCATGTCGCACTGCTAATATATACGGAGTTTTCATTCCACTAAAATCAAATGAATGATACTATGTATTTTATTTTTTAACTCATATAGGATATAACTTTTGTTCCTGTGAAATCTCATCTTATTAGATTTAGCTCATCATTCTAGCCTTTTGAAATCTTTTTGGATTTTGATTGTTATCCAACATATTAGTTCTCCCTATCAAATTCATGTCATCCACAGATTTAATAAGATTGATTTACAGAAATATGTACCAATTTTATTAAATTATATGTGTATATATAATGTCTCTTAATCTATGTCACTGGAAAAAAATGAATAAGAAATAATCCTAAGGACAAAGAACAAAGCAGTGACTCCACTGGAAGCTGCCTTCCAGGTTGAAATGGATCCGCTCATCACAATTCCTTGAGTCTTATCTCTCAATCAATTCCATATGCATTGATTGCAATCTATTAAACTATGGGAAAATGTACCCCTTCTGTTTATGTGAGAGCACATTTATTTTCATTTTGTTTTTCCATTTGATTAAAAGTCTTTATTGAAGTAATGTATTTTATAGCTCACTGGCAAAAGTAAACCAATTGGTGAGAGCTGGTGAGTTATAGATGGTGATATGGACTGACCCTCATACTTGGGGAAACTGTTTCAGAGGCACCCCAGATACTATGTTTGGGGCTTTCCCCAAGTTTTCTGCTTTTGAATGTACTAATACTCTTCAAGTACTAGTACATTGAAGGGATCTGTTGAAGTTTTCTTTTTAGATACAATTTCTTCCCTAGCCAGCAGAACTTTCTGAAAAATTACTCTCCCATAATCTTTGTCAGGCTGTGTGCTTAAGTATTCAGAGCTGGTGTGTTGTGATTATGAATTAAGCTAAATATAATCAGAATGAATGTTTAGTCTTTGGAGCATTGGTGCAAGGTATTAAAGATGAAATCCCTTTGTAGGACTACTGATACTGGGAGTGCCTCTTGGTAATGAGGAAGGGCATTTAGAGCACTCTTCAAGGATCTGTAAATGATTGGGTTTTTTTTTTTTTTTGGAAATGGGATAAGGATATGAAATACTTAGCAAATTTTTTAGTTGCTTTCTAAGAAATCACTGGTTTTCAATAATGAAGGTGCATAGTGAATCCTCTAAGCTCTTCATGCCAAGAGAAAACAAAATGGCAACCTGCATCTTTCCAGCAGGATTCTTTTATTATAAGTTAGGGCATTTGATTCTTGAGAGAATATGACCTTAACTACCAGAAAATGTAAAAAATGTAAATAAACAGAGAAATATGAACAAAAAAAGACTTCATGTGAAGTTTGTTCTTTAAGAGCATATTTAATTAAATGAAATAGTAACAAAAATGCCTAGTTTGGATTCCCTAAGGAATAAATTTTTTTTCAACAAATTTTTAATGTTTTACTGATGTCCTCTAGCTTGTTAACACATAAGTGTAGTCAAGTAAAACAAATGAACAGAGAGATGCTAGGTGGCTTAGAGGATAGAGGGCCAGATCTGGAGAGAAGAGGTCCTGGATTCAAACATTTCCTAGATGTGTGACTCTGGGCAAGCCAATTAATCCCATTTGCCCAGCCCTTACCAATCATCTGCCTTAGATTCTAAGACAGAAGGTATGGGTTTAAACAAACAAACAAACAAACAAACAAACAAAAACAAATGAACAGATTGGTCACATCATTCTATACCTCTAGCCTGCCAATCCTCTGTCAAGACATGGGAAAATGCTTCACTCTTTAAAGTCCTGTTGAGCCGGTGCTTTGATTAGAGGTCTGAAGTCTTTCAAAGGTGCTCTACTTCACATTTAATGGTGGTCATGGAATTTAATGCCCTGGCTCTACTCATTTAATAGTGAACCAGTTCATATAATATTTTTTCTTTTTGAATCTGTCATGTTAACTATTTCTTACAGCACAATAATACTCCATTGTGCTTACATGACACATTTTGTTCAGTGGTCCTTATCTCCAGCTCTTTGCTATGATGAAAAAAAGTGGTGATCTAAATATGATTATATACTTTTCTTTTGTCTTTGACCTTTTGGGGGTACATACCATCTAGGGGTATAACAGAGTTAAACATAATATATATATTACAGAGACTTTTGTGTATAATTCCAAATTCCAGAAGAGAGCAAAAACTCACAGTTATATATGTATGTCTTTCCTCCTAAAGTCCCTCCCATTTTTGTAATTTTTAATCTTAGTCATCTTTGTCAATATGGTGGGTAGGCAATGCAACATCACAGTTGTTTAAATTTTATCTTGTTGCTATTATTGTTTTGGGGTGTTTCTGATATGAATCGTGATAGCTTTTATTTCATCATTTGAGAACTGTGTGAGTCCTTTGACAAATTATCTGATGGAGAATTATATGCATATATATACAAATGTATAGATATACATGGGTATACATATGCTGATTATATGCATATGTATCTGTGTGCCTGGGTGTGCATATGTATGCATACATGTTTATATACACACATCTACATGAAATACATAAATGTGTGTATATATAAGTATGTAAATTTTCTTTATATTATAGCTATCATACCTTTATGATAAAAGTTTACTCTAATGGTTTTTCCCCAGTTAGTTATTTCCCTTCTAGTTCTAAATTCATTGGTTTTGCTTATACAAAAGCTTTGGAATTGTATGTAATTAAAATTGTCCATTTTCTCTTCTATATCCCCTATTTAGTTAGTAATTCTCTCTTCTCTGTAGTTATGAAAAGTATCTATTTTTCTAATTTTTTATCTGACCATATATATTTCAGTCTCATATTCATTTGGCATTGAGTACGGTGTATGGCATAAAATAATGGTTTAAATCTAAGGATCTTGCAGTTTTCCTAAAAGTTTCAATGAATAAAGTGTTTTTACTCTGGCCAATGGTTTTGTTAGGTTTAATGAACAATATTGGACTACTGTATGTTTAATTGCTCCTAAATTTTGTGTAACCAATTTATTCCATTGATCCATTTTTCTATTTTTTTAACTAATACTAAATAGTTTTAATAACTATTGGTTTATAGAGTAAATTAAGATCTGATATTGTTGGCCCCTTTCCTTCTCACTGTTTCATTACTCCCACAAAAATGATTGTCTTTGTTTCTGCAACTAAATTTTCTCATTATTATGTCTACATCAATAAAGAAAGTCCTCGATAGGTTAATTGATGTGACACTAAATTTGTAAATTACTTTAGGTTACATTGTCATTTTTGTCATATTGACACAGCTCAACAATAAACATTTAACATGTTTCCAATTATTTAAGGTTTCCTTTAATTTTTTAAAAAGAGCATTTTGTGGTTGTATTGATAGAAATTTCGAGTGTTTCTGGGCATACTATATACAGTTCCAGCTTTTTAAAAATACAATTTAAAATATAATTTTAATATAATTTTAAAAGAAGTTATTTACAGGAAGAACAATTAATTTTGTATGCAAATTTCATATCCTGCTATATTACTGAAGTTTTAAATTATTTAAATTATTTAGTTGACTCAAATAAGAAATCTATTGATTATTTTTATTTATTAATTTAGATATTGTATAATGATATATAATTTATTAATTATGAAATTATCTAAATAAACTATTATGTCACTTGCAAAAGGTAATAATCTTTTTTACTAATTTTCTATTCTAATTCCCTCAGCATCTTTTTCATTTTCTTACAGATACTACTAGCATTCATAGAAGTATATCAAATAGAATAGATAAGAGAGGACATTCTTATTTTACCCTAATTTGATTAGAAAGATCTTTCTCATTTCTCCATTATAGATAATGCTGTTTCTTGATTAGGAAGATATGATTTATTATATTAAAGAAAGATTCATGTATTCCTTTATTTTTCATGGTTTTAGTATGTTTTTCTATTTCTGTTGCTATAATTATTCTGCTATTAATTTTTTTGCTAATATTTTTTACTATATTTGTAATTTTCATAATGATGATCCAACCTTGTATTTTTAGGATTAAGGCAACAAAGACATAGCAAATAAGCTTTGGAATGTGTTGTTTTAGGCTCCTTGTTAATATAATATTAACTATTTTACATCAATATTCATTAGAGATATTGGTCTTTAATATTTTTTCTCTTCTTTTTCTTTCCCTAGTTTAAAAAATCACAATGACATTTATTTCATAGACATTTTCAGAGTGTCCTTTTACAATGATTTTGTAAGCAATTCATGTAATATCAGAATTAATTCTTCTTTGAATGTTTGATAATTCAAAATCCATCTAGTCCTATGATTATTTTTTTCTCAGAAATTCATTTGTGATTTGCTTGCTTTTTTTTTTTAATTTTTATTTTAAACCCTTAACTTCTGTGTATTGACTTATAGGTGGAAGAGTGGTAAGGGTAGGCAATGGGGGTCAAGTAACTTGCCCAGGTTCACACAGCTGGGAAGTGTCTGAGGCCGGATTTGAACCTAGGACCTCCCGCTCTAGGCCTGGCTCTCAATCCACTGAGCTACCCAGCTGCCCCCTATTTGCTTGCTTTTTAAAAAGAATTATTTGCTTACATTTCCCATTTCTTGTTTTGTTAATCTTAGTATTTTATTTTTGTAAGTATTTTTATTTATCAATTTTACTAGCATATAATTAGAAGAAATATTTTCTGATGACTTTCCTTTATTTCCTCTTTATTTGCTTTAATCCCACCCCCACCTCATTTTCTTATCTTAGCACTTGGTTTCCCTCTCTTTGTGAGGATCAAATTAGCTAGTAATTTGCCTATCTTACTAATATTTTCTTTTAAAAAGTTTTATTTATATCTTCAATGGTTTTACTTGGCACTTTTATTTTTAACCCATACCTTCTGTCTTAGAACCAATACTGTGTATTGGTTCTAAGGAAGAAGAGCGGTAAGGGCAAGGCAGTGGGAGTTAAATGACTTGCCCAGGGTTACACAGCTAGGAAGGATCTGAGGCCAGATTTGAGTCCAGACTTCCCATCTCTGAGCCTGACTCTCAATCCACTGAGGCACCTAGCTGCCACCCTATTTGGCACTTTTCAATGGCTTGTGAAGAAAGTGGTTAGAAATGAGAATCACCTGGAGATCTTGGTATATACTGATGATTTCAGTGACTTTGTTAAGACATTGGAAGAACATCCAAGTGCTTTTCATGACTTCATTTGTATGATGAGTACCATATTTCTTTCCTTCTCAACTGAGTGGGGGAATGGGTGAAAGGAAAGAAAAGAATATGCAAATTAAAAATAATTATTTTTAAAAAGAATCAAGAAAAGAGAATAATGAAAACATTAGATAATCTGAGATTTATTGGTGTAAAGATGTTGATTAAGAGTTCTACAAAGCTTCTCTCAATTATCTTACACAGTGTTTCAACAGGAAGTGAGCACAGATCCAGAGAAAATGGAAACAGGCAATTTGACCATAGGCCAAGAAACTTCAAGAAGGAAAATTTTGTAGGAAATTATTCTATCATCACAGCTACTTAGTGATCCTGATCTAATTTGTAGTTATTTTATTGAGAAGAATTCAAAGGAAAAGCAAGAAAGGTCAGTTGAATTCTTTGACGGAATTTAGAAATCATTATGTAAAAAGTGAGATCAAACAATCTAGTCAAAAGACTAAGTCTAGACCACTTTTGTCTTATGCAGAGCCAAGGAAATCCTTTCAAACTGCACACTATGGCTAGCCTGGAAGGCTTGGATATAGGCTTGTACCAAGAGAGGTAGAGTCACCAGAAACTCTCTTA
Source organism: Gracilinanus agilis (assembly GCF_016433145.1). NCBI lineage: Eukaryota > Metazoa > Chordata > Mammalia > Didelphimorphia > Didelphidae > Gracilinanus > Gracilinanus agilis. The sequence goes on along the minus strand of NC_058132.1, from coordinate 132,719,006 downwards.
ATTTGTATGAAATGGGGTGCCATAAATACTACACACTTTTTCATCCAACTCAACCCAGGGTACAATGCCAGGCAATGAGAGAAACTGACACAAAGTTACACAAAATACCTGTCTCTATGCTTAGGTAGCTTAAAACTTAGAAGAAACGATGAGAGAAAGACATAAATAACTGCAATACAAGTACATGACATTTGAATGGTACATACAAAATCCTAAAGACGTGGAAAGAGAGAATGAGAAGAATGATGGAGGGATATATAATGGTTTTCATATTATAATAAATTAGACTATTTCTATTAATTCTTAAACTGTTGGATTGTCATCAATTTGTACTTTATGATATTTACATGGAAGTGCAGAAAATACTATCACTGTAAGTTAACATGATTACATACTATCTGTTTAAATAAATGATTTGAAGAAGGGTTTTTCTACAGTTTCATGAGTTTGTTAATAATAAATGACTAGGTCCAATGTTAATTGGATTTTTCCCACTTCAACTGACTTAATCTTGCCAATACTGCAGTATGCAAATAAATTTTGACATGATGAAAACAAAATTCATTTTCAATGCTAGGAGAATAAGTAATTCCTGAGCCTTCTAGATCCTTCTACATAGAAACATCAATAAATAAGATGTCTGTAAGCAAAATAGCATTATGGGTCAACTGAAAGGTCACATAAAGACCTAGATGTTACTCTCAAATATGCTCAATTTTAAAGTTTATTTTTATCTTCAGTATAATAATTATAACATGTTAATAATTTATATTGATTAATCATTAACTTGATTAAATATTAATTAACTATTTTATTAATAGTAGTATTAAATTGTAATAATTAATAACTAACACTGATTCAAACCTTTAAAATTTGTAAAGTAGTTTATATTTATTTACTCATTTGATTCTCACAGCAATCTTGTGAGGAAGGCACTGCTATTTATCCCTGTTTTCCAGACGGGGAAATTGCAGCTGAGGAAATTCATGGATTGTCTAAGATCAGACACCTAAAGAAGCATTTGAGCAGGATCTGAATTCACATATTCTTGACTATATATCCAACTCTTTGTTGTGCTATCTAGCCCTTGTCCCTGAAAAGTGGTCGAATATTTGAAATTTTATAAAATGTTTTGCATTTTTTTACCTTATCTGATCTTCACAAATACCGTAGGAAGGCACCAAAATCCTTAAAAAAGAGAAAATGAGCCTGGGAAAAGTTATAATCCTATCATTTCCATTATCCTTTCCTTGTTAAACTTAATATTACAATGGTCTTTCTCTTCTCTGAATTTCTTTAGCATAAAGAATCTACCAACACAACCTATCACTCACTTAATTATTAGATAGTTTTTTCTTGGTTTCTATTGATCCAAAGAATCATGTAATCTCAGCGTGGAAAGGGACTACAGAGGTCAGCCACTTCAATCTGCTTCTGCAAAAAGATCTTTGACAGCCTCTTTAAGTAATCATCTAGCCTGTGCTTAAAGATCTCCAGAAATGCAGAAGCTAACATTTCCCAAAGGCAGCCATTGATGTTCCTAATTTTTTCCTCATATTGAACCAAAGCCTGCCTCTCTGAAACTTCCATATATTGTTCCCAGTTCTGGTTTCAGTAATTAAGCAGAATGCTTCAATTTTCTTCCAAATGATAGTCCTTCAAATATATGAAGACCTATTCTCTCAAAGTCTTTCCTTCTTCAGGCTAAACATTCATGCTTCAAATGACCATTTTATGGAATAATCTCCAGGAGTATTTTCACCATCTGGATTGTCTTCTGTATATACTTTCACTTGGCAAAGTCTTTCTTAAAATGTAGCACAATATTCTGGAATTCTGGGAAGATGTTGGCTTAGACAGAGCAAATCTTAAAACCTCCACACCCTCTCCACACTGAGATAGAAAACAAAGCACTTCAAGAAGAAAGAGGATCAAATCTAACAACAGGACAGAGCAAGGCAATCCTACTGCTGGACAACTCAAGAGGCACATCAAGAAAAAGGCTTGAATTCTGGAACTGTTGGGTCTGAGGGTATAGAAGGGGAATCCCAGGACCCCTCCCCCAGGTGCTGTGGAAACAAAGGAATGGGATCATCTAGAACTGAGCAAGAATGAACTGACATCCTGGGGGTCAGCCAGAGAAAGAAGAAAGTAGAACTTGGCTGTGATAGGAAAGGGAGGTGCAGAGGGATATTGGCCTGAAAATCAGAAGGCTTGAGCTGACACTATCAATTGAACCAATCTCCTAGAGGACTGAGTGGGGTTCCCGGGTTATTTTTTTATTTTTTAATTGAACTTTTGCTCTTAATTCCCTCCTGTCAAAAGACCTAGCAACATATCATCTGTTTCTTTATTCAAATATTTTAATAACCCGAATCTTGACTTACCCTCAAAGAAACCAAGAATTAAATAGAAGTAGATATGAATTTAAATTAAGGCAAAAAACCATTCTCCTACCTAAATATTAAGGATTTTATGAACAGGAACTCAGATCAATTGCAGCAATACTCTTTTCTCTTGCTTTCTGGAATATTATGCTCCAAGCCTTCCAGTCCTTCAATGTAGATGCAGTCAGATCTTGTGTTATCATTTTTTAATTTTGTTTAATATATTCTTGCTGCTTTGTGAAGTCATTTGCTTCTAGTTGTTGAGTTTTTTGTAATTGTATATGTTAAATATTGAAGTTATTTTTGTAGATTGGCTCCCAGATAATTTATGCATATTGTAGTTACTTTGAATAGTGTTTCTATTTCTATTATAGCCTCCTGAATTTTATTATTATTACATAGAAATGTTATTGATTTTAATATTTTTATTTTGTAGCCTGAAACTTTGTTCAGCTATTATTTATCTCAAATAATTTCTTTCCTGGTTCCTTAGGATTTTCTCGTTAATCATAATGCCATCAGAAAATAAGAATAGTTTGCTTCTTTTTTGCCTGTCTTAATGTCTTTAATTTCTTCTGTTTTATTGTTACTTCTTGCATTACTAGAACTGTTTCAAACTAGTATGGAAAAGATATCTTTGTTTTACTTCTGTTTTTATTGGGAAATCTTCTAATATTTGCTAATTTCATATTATCTTAGCTTTTACTTTTAGAGATATTTTTATTACATTAAATCAATTCATCTATGCTTATAATTTGTAATGTATTTTCAAAGAATTTTAAGCAAAAACAAATGTTTTACTTTCTCAAAGATTATTTTTACATCTATCAAGATAATTTTGTGGTTTGAAATGCTTTTGTTTTTAATATGATTGAGATAATTGTTTTCCTAATGTTAGGCCATTCTTGTATCCATGAAGTAAATCTAAATTAATCATAAAGAATTACTTTTGATTATCTCCTATCGTGTCTTTAGAATTCTTTTTAAAATATCTCTCTCACTAATTTTTTAATTTCCTAATTTGTTCTCAATTTGGGCTTGTTTACTGGCTTTCTGATTTTCTAAATACACATTCACTTTATTAATCCTCTATTTTTTTATTGTCTCAATATATTTTGGAGGCTATAGTTATTACTCTTTGGCCTGTTTTATCTGATTCCCAGAAATTTTGATAATGTAGTCTCCTCATAATAAGGTTTTTCCACATAGTTATTAATCATTTCTAGGACTTGTTCTTTATTACTTCATTATTTAGGATTTTGTTATTAAATTTCCTCTTAGGACTACTTTTTCCCTGATGATACTTGAATTAATCTGTGTGGCATTGCCAGTGCCAGTCAGCAATTTACAGTGAATTCTAGCAAGGTTCTTTCTAGGAGGTTCTAGGTTATCACAAAATGGAATTTATGAGGTAAAATACAAATAGGAGGAAATTACAGGCCCCATCGCTTTACTTTAATTAGATTACTGTCTTTGGAGGAATACAATGGTAACACAAAGGGAACAAAAGTGTCAATCTATGAAATGAGTAGAATTGTAGATCTTGTATTGCAACATCTCTTTATATTAAAATCAACATTTATTTAACCATTCTATAATCATTGGACATATAGATTTACATTTTCTTTTTATGACAAATGAAGTATGTACTATTAATTTCACATAGATACACCCCCTTTCTCTTTTTTAAATTATAAAATGAAGCCATTAAAATAGAATTGGCAGGTCAAATAAGGTATATTTAGTTTTGTGATTATCATTGTCAACTTCTTTTTGTCTCTAAAAAGTTTCCATTCTGAAGCCCCACTCAAAAATGGCTCAGAGGGCTTGTTTTTCTACAGTGCTACCGATATTAAGTTCTAATGAAATAATATTTTATTTTTCAAATCTAGGGGGAAATGAAATTACTTCATGAATGGAAAGTTTTGCTCTTGATATTAGATTATAGATTTTTAAGCATATTTGGAATAGATACCTTATATGTATGTCTTTTAAAAAGGACCTTGCACAAAGGAGAAATGTAAGTAGTATTTTTAAAGGAATTACTATTCTATTGCCATTCTGCTAGGTAAAATAGTCTCGTTGAAGACATATGAGTTCATATAATCTTAGCGTTAAAGTGAATCCCAGAAACCAACTAACCTAACCCTTTCATTTTATGGATGAGGAAACTGAGGTCCTAACAAATTAAATGACTTGCCTAGGACCACACAAGAAACAGAAGAATTAGGACTCAATCCTCTGTTTCTAACTTCAAATCCTATTCTATGCTATGCTGCCAATTTCTCCACTGGCAGCTGCTGTCACAGAAGGAGCCAAATTGCTTATGTAGGCTTATGCCACCTCAGCCTCTAATCTGTGGGTTATAAAATTGGGTTAATTGTTATTATTGACATGCTAAAAAAAACCCCAAAACAACCAACTATAAAAAAGCAGCCTTCGTTCATTAGTGTTCTTATTTCACTCCACTCTGCTTTTATTGAGGATTTCTTTTTTTTCCTACTTTGGATCAATTTTCAGTCTTCTCAAGGATGATATAATGATTTTAAGCCCTGTAAGGATAATATACCATTGAATCCACGGCATCAATTGATCTTTACCGACCAGTTCACAAAGAATCCCGAGGAAGAAAGCATATGAAAGACATAAACATAATATTAGTGAAAGTCAATTGTCCTTGTATTGATGAGGCTATTTTATTGCATGGGAAATCTATTGTATCTCTAGTAATTAAATAAGACATGGACTAGAAGGTGGTGATATTTTTTATAGAAGGAAATTTCTACTGTATTGGGATTTGCTACAATGAATTTTGATCTGAGTTAAGAATACAGATGGAAATTATACATGCACAAAAGTTGAACCAGAGACTATGTTAAAATTTAGTCAAAGGAAATGCTTCTTAATGGCAGGGCTATATCTTTAGAAAAGTCAGCATGAGGAAAATTCATTCCCTTACTCCCCTTGTCTTTCTCCAAACATTACTGACTATGATAATGCCAAGGCAAATCCATGCCCAAGAATTAGACACAGTAGGTTGGAGCTGAGTATGAAAATGTCAGACATAGGCTGCACTTAAGGGAGGCCCAACAGGACCATATATAGCAGTTAGTAAAGTAAGTCACTTAGAAAACCCGAGTGTTGCTAAATGCAAAAACTGGGGAAAATCCTGCTAACATTTACACTAAGGGCTATGTGACATCCCAAAGAAAGGTGGCAGACTGAACTTTATACCAAGTGATAAAGCAAGAGAAACCCATTCTCTTGCACCTGTTCTATTACTCTACACACCTATTTAAGGGGAAAACAGTTTTTCATGTGTGATCAAATTTTGGTTAGCATGCATCTTAAAAATATTGTCATTTGATTTAATGAGTGGTAACAGGTTCTATAGAGTACATAGAGTGTAGAGTCCTCTTCCTTTCACTTTGTTTTTGTATTGGACTCTTTGGGATTTTCTTGGCAGAGATACTGGAGTGGTTTGCCATTTCCTTCTCTAGCTCATTTGACAGATGAGGAAACTGAGGCAAACAGGGTTAAGTGACTTGTTCAGGGTCCCACAGATAGTAAGTATCTGAGACGAGATTTGAACTCAGTAGAATGAGTCCTTCTGACTTTAGGTTGGGCAGTCTATCCACTGAACCATCTCACTGCCCCTTAGTCCTCACACCTGAGCATAAACTCCTCATAAAGTCTCCTTTTAAAGAGAACCCTGAAGCTAAGTCAACTCTTCATTTTCTCCAAACTGCATTGCTTGGCTTCGACTCCACTATCATCATGTCCTTGAGGTGAAAATCCTCTCCCCTTCTCCACTTTCTTGCTTTCCAGTTTCCTACTCCATGTCTTCCTTTGTTAGATTTTAAACTCTTTGAGGGTAAGGATTATTTTTTTCCCTGATTTATATCCCCAGTACTTAGCACAATGCCTGGCACATAGTAGATACCTAATAATTGTATATTATATTATATTGTAAACTTTGTCATACTTTATCACTTAATCTAATATTAGTTCTGCATGGGATTCTCAGTCTTTGTGAAAAGGACAACCTATTTCCTGCTCTAGTCATTAAGGTAATTATATACTACTCCAGATTAATTAAAGTTCTATCAGCAGAGTAGATTCTCCTTGGTCTTTAAATACCAATCTTTCTTTGGACACAGAGTCCAGCACACAGCTTGAACCAGAGTACCTACAGTACCTTTTTTAATTTACCAGCTGGATGCTTTGCTAACACCAGATAAAATATATAGTGGCTTATAAGCAGTTCTAAAAATTCATTCATCTGTTTTCTTGTTGAGTTTCATGTCCCATTAAAAAGGCGCTGAACTCCAGGTCCTTTGGACAATCAGAAAACAGCATAAGGATGTTTGGTTGCTCTTAGAATTAAGCTTTAAAAAATACAGTGCTTAATTTTAAAACACACTCTTCAGATAGTAACAAATAAAATATTTCAAAACATCATTCCTTTTAGCAACATTGCTAGATCTTTCCTATCTCTACTTCCTCCTTCTAACCCATCATTCCTATTGCTACCAGACAAATCATTCAGAATCATGGATCTGGTCATGTCAGTGTCAGTCAATAAACATTTATTAAATATTTACTTTGGTGCCAACTATAATGCTGCACACTAGAGTTTCAAAGGAAAACAGGAACAAAAATGATCCCTGCTTTTGAGGAGTTTACATTCTAATAGTGAAGATGATGTATAAATAATTCATAGCATGCATGTGTTAAAAAATCTCCAGTGGTTCATTTTGCCTCCTGGATAAAGTTCAAAGTCTTTTGCTATTGCATTCAAGGCCCTCCACAGTTTGGAGCCACCCTACTTTTTCAAACTTACCTCATGTTAGTCTTCTTCATGGGATCTATGCCTCAGGCAGTCTGGACTGCACTCTGTTCTCTAATCATGAGCTGCACTTTTGCCTCCATGCTGTTGGTCAAGCTTTTTCCTATGCCTAGTGAGCTCTTCCTCCCTCCCTCTCTCTCCCTTCTTCTCCTGGAAATTCTTGTCCATCCTTTAAAATTCAACTTAAATTTCCTCCGTTCCAAGAAGCCTTTCCTGATGCTCCCAGTTATCACTGACCTTTCCTTCCTGAGACCTCATAATTATGCTTTGTTTTGCAATACTCTAATGCAATTATTATAAATTACTTTTGCATTATTTGTTACCTGTGTTCCATCTTCAGAATATCCTCTAAGCCCATGAGAAAAGAGATCATAGTTTATCTTTCATTTAAACTAACCCAGTTTCTTAACATGGTGCTCTTCACCCTGGAGATAATTAACGTTTATTTAATTGAGTTGAATGTTATCTAAATTATCCTTTGCAAGAGGAAGGAGGCAAGGAGTTTGGAAGGGCCTTAATTCATTCATATAATTTCCTAGGCTCTCAGAAGCTCAGGTACACACATCTGTGGCTCAAAGAACCCCTAGCCTATGGATATTTGGCTGGTTCTTTTGGGGCCAATTGGACGAGGTCATTCTCTACTTACTATAACATTTTTATTTACTTATTTTAGTACTGTTTTTTTAAACCCTTACCTTCCATCTTAGAACCAATATACTGTATATTGGTTCCATAGAAGAAGAGCAGCAAAGAAGTTAAGTGACTTTCCCAGGGTCCCTTTGATAGGAATTGTCTGATGCCAGATTTGAACCCAGGAACTCCCATCTCTAGGTCTGGCTCTCAATCCACTGAGCCACTGTTTGTTGGAGGGCCATTTTTATTTCTGTTCTTTGCATATTGACTAGCATCACTTAAAGTTGTTTGCCTCAGCAGAGCCTGATTAAACTACTGCCTAGAGAAGCATGTGCTTGCTGACCTCTCTCTGCCCATCTCATGTTTCTTGAGTTCCCTTTCTGCACCAGAGCTGGCTTCATCTCAAGACACAGAAATGTGATCTTCCTTAAGTATTTAACACAATCCTGCATTATAGCTCATGATTGTCAGCCCTACTCCTTTGTTCCTTCCTGAATAATAGATGATTCCTTTTCAGGTTCATGCTTAAAGGAAATGTGTTGCTTCGAGTTAGGGATGAAAGGATTGATGTGCAATTTGCCCAGGGAGCAGGTGATATCTTAAAATGTCAACTCCTAGAAATGAAAGGATTTAGGCCAAGCCTAGCACACTGCCCTGCACATAGTAGGTACTTAATAAATATTAAATTTTGACTGTTTTCCTCTCTTTTAGACCTGTAAAAAGTAATTCTTAATTCCTTTTTTCTAATTTAACTGGGGACTTGGAGGTCCTTTTAACCATAGAGATGTGTAAGGCTATACCAGCCCATAGTGAAAGAAAGTAGAAACCAGAGAGACAGAAAGTGAGGCAAGAAGGGGTTATAAAAGGCCATCACAAGAACCGAGAGGGATGTTGGGCTTTTTGACCTTTTTTTGGTTTGGGAGGTGGTTGGTAGTTGGTAGTTGGTTGTTGGGGGTTGATTGCTGGTGGTGTAGGTTGGTGATTAGTTAGTGGTTGATTGTTGGTTGCTAGTTGGTGGTTGGGAGATATATATGTATATATATACATATATATATATATCAATTAATCAATATGTATACATGTATGTATGTGTATATATATTCTGCCTGGTGACCTGAGCTGAAGGGTAATCAGCTGGACTTTCTCTAGTGGCAGTTATAGGTAGTTATAGGGTAGCTAATTAGGTATTTGGCACTTTCTTTCTCTACCTTTTTCCTACATTTCTTTCCTTTACTATATTCATTTTACTATATTCTTTTACTATCTCTATTTTAATAAAACTAAGTTGTTAATTGTTAAAAGCTGCTAGAAGTTTTCTTATCTCTGACTTAAAGGGATAATATTAATTTACAACTCTATATATTCTCATTAAACTTAAGTAATTAAAAGCTGCTCTCTTATTTTTGCCAAAACTCCTAATTTAACCCTTACAGATCCAAACTATTTCAGGTGGCCCCAGACGGACATGGCTGGCTTCCTAAGAGAATAAGGATGAAGGGTTCGAGCCAGTTGGCTTCAGCAACACCCCTGTAATAAGGAAAAATCCCAGTGTCCAAATTTTAGAAAGAGATGAGGCTTCAGAGATCGTCGAGATGTCTCTAAATGGATCACTAGATGGCAGCATGCTGAAGTATTCACACTCATTCCTGCTTTCATTTTAACTGCAGAGTATTTTTGAAAACTTATGGAAATGACAGACCCCCATAATGGCCTTCTGATTTTATTTGTTGACTCTTCTTCTGAATCCTCCCTTTCTTTTACTTTGGCTTTAGAGACCTCACATTCTCCTGGCTGCTGTCCATTCCTGTATCTCTAAAATTATTAAATCCCACAGCATGGAGTCTAGATGTTTCCACAGATGATTTTGTTATAGTGGTTGCTAAATTGTGTTAGAAGTATGAGGAAGAAAGGATATTGAACACGTGTAAGATTAAAGGAGGAAGAGTGGTGGACAACTGGATTCATGCTATTCAAAAACTAGATTTGTATCACTAGAGGCAGGAATGGATAGAAAGCTGAGTTTAGAATCAGAAAGACTTGAATTCAGATCCAGCTTCAGATATTTGCTAACTGTGTGCCTCTAACGGAGGCATTTAACCTTTGTTTTCCTTAATTTTATCAACTGTAAAATGTAAAATAATCTTCAATATTTATTGTAAGTCTCAAATAAGATATTTCTAAAGCACTTAACCCAATGCCAGGCACATAGTAGGTGTTTAATAAATACTTTTTCCCTCCCTTCTTAGAGTTATAAGACAGTTCAGTCTGGACTCTATAAATATGATGTGTGTGTGTGTGTGTGTGTGTGTGTGTGTGTGTGTTTAGGAAATACCAGTGTAAAAAACTTCTCATATCCCATATCCTCTTTGAAGCCTGCTTCCACAAATTCAGTAAGAAAGGTGCATTTGTTTCTCTTTTTCACTCAATAAATGAAAGCTATGCCCACCATCTTCTCCCAGGTCATTAACAGTCCAAAATAGTTAAAAGTTCAAATTTTTGCTCCTGACCCACCACACTGGTACTCTGATTTCAATGGCTTTTTTTTCTCCTGCTGAGATTCAGTAAATCTCCTGATCATTAACACCAGAATTCTGAAGGATCACTTATCTTGAAATCATTGAGCCCCAGTAGAGCTTTCTGCGATGATCTCATGTTCAATCCCCATATTTAAGTCAAGACTTTCAGGGAAATCAGCAAATGCTAGAATTGGATTTGGAAGAGAGCCCAGGGGACACCTTGCCCCACTCATGTACAACTCAGGTACATACCTGAGTTGGAGTCATATCAACAACGTACCTGACAAAAGGTCACTTTTGTTTTATTACTCTAGTGAGATGGGATGGTAGGTCCTCCTCATTCAGCCCTTTCCACTTTGGGATCATTCTCAATGTTAGGTAGGTTTCCTTATATCAAGCTTACACTTCCCCCTTTCTAAATTCCACAGATGGCTCCTAGTCCTGCCTTCTGCATCTCAGTAAAAGAAATTCATCCTTCACATAACAGATATTCAAATACTTGAATACTGTTATCAATTCCTACTCTATCTTCTCTAGCCTAAGCATCTGTAATATATTCAACCATCTCTCATTAAGCGTGGCCCTTCAGGTGCTTTTCCATCCTGGTCATCTTTGGAAATTCTCCAGGCAACTAGCTACACAGTGCATAGAACATGGTGTTTGAGGTCAGGAAAAGTGAAATTCAAATCTTTTCTCATATACTTCCTAACTGCATGACCTTGGGCAATTCATTTAACCTTTAGAGATTTAAAGCCATTATGTTAGGGAAGAACTCTATGATTTGACATTGCTTGTTATATTAGCTTAAATCAAAAAAATTTTTAATTAGATATTGTTGTTGTTTAGTTACTTTTCAGTCATGTCCAACTCTTCATGACCCCCATTGGGATTTTCTTGGCAAAGATACTGAAGTGATTTTCTATTTTCTTCTTTAGCTCATTTAACAGATGAGAAAACTGAAGCAAAAGGGGTTAAGTGATTTGCCCAGGGTGGCATAGCTATTAGGTGACTGAGACCAGATTTGAAATAAGGAACTGACTCCAGGCTTAGCACTCTCCCCACTGTTACCTAGCTGCCCCTTTAATTAGATACAAGAGGCAAAGCCTTGAGAAGAACCCTTGGGTCTGGTTGATTACATTTGGGGGAGGAGGGAGTAAGCATTTTATAGTGCCTGCTATATGCTGGGCACTCTGCTAAGCCCTTTACAAATATTATCTCATTTGATGTGATAGACTTTGCAACTAGCAGCAATACAATGAATGATCCAGGACAATGCTGAGGGTCTATTGAAAAAGGATGCTCTCCATCTCCAGAGAAAGAATTGTTGGAATAGAAATGCAGATGAAAACATATAGTTTATCACTTGTTTATTTGTGTATATGATTTGTGGTTTTCATTTTATAAGATTTTTATATAATATAATATAAATATACAATATAATATATTAATATATTATATAATATAAATATATTATTTATAAGATCACTCTCTTGCAAAAGTGAATAATATAGAAATAGGTGTTTAGTAATAATACATGTATAACCCGGTGGATTTGCTTGTCAGCTCTGAGAAGGGATGGGAGGGAGACAACATGAATCATGTAACTTTGGAAAACTTATGCATAAACTTGTTAGTAGAATAAAAAAAAGATAAAATAAAAAAACCAAATATCTCATTTGAGACTCATAAAAACTAAGGAATTTAGGCATTGGTATTATCCTCATTTTACAATTGAAGAAACTGAGACAAATGAAGACTGTGTCACATAGTTATTAAGTGTCTAAATCTAGACTGGAACTTGGGTTTCCCTGACAGAAGACCCATTGCTCTAACTGCTTCACCACCTAACTGCTATTAAGGACTGCTTACTTTAAACTTTATATTTTGGTCATTACTCCAATCTTATATTAATTAATCCTGTATAGTAGGGCAATTGAAATACTGGGGTCAGATGGACAAAAGCAATTGTCTCTTTGGAAAAGACATCTGAGAATCTCTACATTTCCATTTTGGAATAAAAGCTCAACTCACCTTTTATTTTCTCTTGTAATGGCAGATTCTTTCATTTTATGTATTGGAGGAAAAAAGAGGTGGGAAGAGAGAAGAGTCTTCCCCTATCTGAAGAAATATAACAAATTTGCAGTTGATTCTGAGTCTCCTCTTCTTCTTCTCATAGACCTTACCTTATTTCTTTTAGCAAAAGATCCCTTAGTGAATGAGGAATGAGATTTTTAAAAATGCTGTCCTATTTCATTTAGTAAATCATGTATAATATAGGAGAAAGAGAATGAAATTTGGATTCAGGAGTGCTGGATCCATATATCAAAAGATGCTTAAAATACTTGTGGTGAAATTTAATACTTGCTTCTATAAAAGACTCTAGAAATTTTAGCAATTAATTAAACTTTCCTTAATATAATTTATGGCATTTGGTCTCAACTTAAAAGGAAACATAGAATGGAAAAAATTAGGAACTATTCTAATGAGATCAGAAGGAAAGGAAAAAGAACACAGGTATTGGAAGAAGACAAAAATTAGAAATAGAAGAAATAAGCATATGTCAAACAGGAAACAATATTATTGCTTTTTACAGATTAAATGATGCTCTATTTGGAGAAGATGGGAAGGTGTCTTGAGAATCAAAGGCTGAGTTAATAGCCTACTGATGAATAATTAGAGAAACATTAATTGCTCATAGACAGGATGAGCCAATATAATAAATATGAGAAAACTATCTAACTTATTTATCCAATACTATACTAGTCAAAATTCCAATAGAATACTTTCATGGGTCTGGAAAGAAAATAATTAAGTTCATATGGAGGAACAAAAACTTCAAAAATCTCAATGGTAATAATGGGGAAAGAGTGGTGAGGAAGAGTTTCTATTAGTACCGGATTTCACACTGTACTATGAAACAGTAATCATTCAAATAATTTGGTACAGGTTTAAAAAAGGGAAAATATGAGGGGAAAGGGTCAGGAAGATCTGAGATCAAATCCAGCCTCAGATATGTTATGATAAAACTGGGGAATCCAGTCAGAGTTTTAATGATTTATTAATAGAATTGAGAAGTTAAGAGTTGAGAAAAAGAGGAGATAGATTTCTTTTAAGGAAAGATTAGCCTGATTATAGTGTCAATTATATTGAGATGAGCTAAAAAAAGTGGAGAGTCTAAATAGACAGAGAAATGAAAATGATGGTAACTTTTAATTTCCATCTTATTTATACCTGCTAGACTAAAAGATTTTAAAAAAGAAAAATGACAAATACTGGAAAGGCTGTGGGAAAATAGTTATACATCTTTAGTTGGAACTGTAAATTGGTCTGGCCATTCTATGCTCAAAAAGTTACTAACTTTCGCAAACCCTTTGACCTAGCCATACCATTATTAAATCTCTAACTGCAAGAAATCAAAGAGGAAAGGAATATATAAATAAGGGGGAGGTGTTCTTTTCATTTGAGAATGGCTAAATAAATGTGGTATATGAATATAATGAAATATTATTATGACATAAGATAGAATGAAATTGACAGTTTTAGAGGAAACTGAGAAAGGCTTCTATGAAATGTTGCAGAAGAAATAGAAAAAAATACCATAACAATATCATAGAGAAAAACAACTCAGGAAGATTTTAGAACCCTGATTAGTGCAACAATAAAACATAAGTCCAAAAGAATAAAGATGATATAAAAAGAGACATACATTTTAAAACATGGATAATGTAATATTTGTTTTGCTGGAGTATGCAGCTATGTACTGAGTGGTTTTGGGGGGTGTTAACATTTTGCATAATTTGGGGGTATAGGAAGGAGGCAAAGAATAATATATTAAATGCTTATTAATTGAAAAATTAAAAATACAAATGAAGAAATATTTTTAAATAGAGCATAAAAACAACAACAATAATCACCTCAAAGCTCAAACCATCATTTTTTTTGTGTTGGACTTGTATCCTAAGTTAAGGTCCACTAAAAACACATTTAAAGTCATTTATACCTATACAATACTAATTTTAGCATATTTTTAAAAAAGGAAAATGAATTCCATGTGTATTGCCAATGTGGAAGCAAAACTTAATGGCTACATTTTCTATAGATGTTTTCTAGGTTCAGTGGTTTTTTTGTTTCAAAACCTCTGAATGTCAAATACTTTAAAAATAATTTCCTTAATTTGAAAACCTGTAATTCAAAGTAAATTTAATGCATACATTAGTGATTCATTGGCACTTAATTCATGATTTTGTTAGTTTTTAAAGAGCTATTTAATGAATTTTTCATAAACTTTTTAAAGCCTTTTTCCTCTTTGAATTCAGTGTCACATTATCAGTGCTAAATGGACTCCAAGCAGGAAATGAATACATTTCATTTTGTCTGAGACTCTAAGAGGTTCCAGAAGATTTTCAAAAGTTTGCAAATACTATTTTCCTATTGCTACAATGCAGACTCCACCATAATATTGATTGGATTCCAAAATACTGAAGTAGATGCAAAACCAGCCAGAAATAATTCATTTATTTTCATTATCTATAATAAATTCAATATGAAAGGCAAATACCACATGAGAGAGGAAGAAACTAAAATTTCAATCTCAACATTTGTAAATTTAACTTCTTTTAGAATTGTGAATGTTAAGTATGTGTTTCAGAGCCAGTGCAAGAGAATTGTGTGACCTGGGAAAAGTTTAAAAATTGTCTCTGCCTCTCCAAGTCTTGGAATTTTGTGGAACTTAAAATACACATGCATACAACTTTGCACCACCTGGAGTAGAATCTTTTCCCTTTAAACTTGCAAACATAAAAATTCTTGTTAACATTAAAAAGTATTTCTTATGGCATCCTCTGCATATCTGCCCTAGACAAAATATCCACCTTGCCTTTCCCTTGCCTCGGTATGTTCAGATGCCAACATTTTTCTACTTTAGAGTCATTAAAACTTCATTTCTGGAAAGTCTAAGCCCAGAAAACCCATAGATAGTGTTTCCTAGAATTCCACTGAGTTTGACAAAACCAAAACAAAACAAAACCTAACCCAATTAATATTTTTTTTTCAATCCAGGATAAATAGGATGTTACATGTTAGAGTATTTCTATGTATTTTTGCAATTTTACTTTTTAAAAAAATACTTTAGGGATAATATCAAGCAATCATTTTTAATTTGCTGAGGTTAGGTGTTATAGAACCTTTTTCACATCCTGGAGTCTCAAATCTCTAAGGGAACATTGAGGTAGTCCCTAAATATGATAGAAAAAAACTTTAATTAAATATACCTTCTATTGTTGTCATTCGGTCCAATTCATGTCCAATTCTTAATGACCCTATTTTGTGTTTTCTTGGCAAAGGTACTACAGTGGTTTGTCATTTCCTTTTACAGCTGATTTTATAAATGATAAAATGGAAGCAAATGAGATTAAGTGACTTACCCAGAGTCTTACATAGCTAGTAAATTCTTGAGGTCAGATTTGAACTCAGGAAGATGTCTTCCTGACTTTAGACTCAGTACTCCATCCACTGTCACCTAGATGCCCAAATGTTTTACATACTTCTATATTATACGTTTTAATAATGGTGTTAATTCTTTAACAGCTTAAGATTCATAGGTTATTAGAACAGAAAGGAATTTTAGAGATTTTTCTAGTCCAACTCATTCATTCTATAGATAAACCTGAGTTTCAGAGTTCCACAACCACTGATTACAATGGCCCCATAGGTCCTAACATAGGCATGCCTGAGAGAACAAGGAAAATTCCAGAGGAGATTTGCTAGAATACAGTGATTCTGTGATAGATACAGAATCTTCACAGAGTTGTTTAAATGTAATACAAGAAAACACAAATACAGACTCACAGTAAAAACCACCCAGATAGCCAAACTCCCTTGAAACCCACTGCTGTGCCATGTTGAATCCTCACCTGATTCTTGTGACCTTCTTTTTTCCAAAACACTAAGTTTTACTAGCACAGTATGTTCAGCCAGTCTAACCCAACCCGGAGGGCAGGGAGTTCTGTGTTGCAAATAAGCAGCATCAGAATGAGGAAGAAAATGGTGCCTTAATTAGGATTATTAGTGATAGCTGATGACTTCCTTTCCTACAGTTCAACTTCCCTTCTTACCTGATTGTGATAACAGAAAGACTAAGGAGGATGAGACTATGGTTAAGGTGATAGTTGGAGAGGCAGTGTTTGAATTCAGGTCTTCTGAAAGGTTGTTCCCAATACCTGGAATCCTCTCTCTCATCATCTCTACTTCCTAGTTTTATTGGTTTCCTTTAAGTTCAAGCCCAAATCCCATCATCTACAAGAATCCTTCCCCCATCCTTAATTCTAGTGCATTCCCTCTTGATTATTTTCAATTTGTATAGATCTTGCTTGTCTGCTATAATTTACATATTGCCTTCCCCATTAGACTGTGAGTCCCTTGAGAGCTGGGACTGAATTTTGCCTTTCTGTGTATCCCTGGTAACTAACTAAGTAACTACTACTACTACTAATGAAAATAATAACAATAATAATAAATGCTTATTCACTTGACTAGTCTCCAAGTCAAAATTCAGTGTCTTGTACTTTTGTCCCTGTCACAGCACTTAATGAAGTGTTGTGAACAGAGAAGGTGATGAGGAAATATTTGACTAGTGATAACTACTAACAAAGAGCCAGAGATAACTGCTGGACATCTTGAGTGCTCCATTGATATACATTCCCTATTAGGAGATCAAGGGGAAGGCCTCAAGCACAGAAGATGGATTTAAAACTCTAGTTATGAATTCTAGAACCTGAAGTAAATTTAGATTGGCTGAGACTTTGAGTCAAAGGAGGTAAAAAAGTGAAGACTGACCATTACTTGTATATAGGAGATAAACTGGAAACAGAGGTCATGAGATTTGGGGAAATGAAGAAAATGATGGAGCAGTGTCCAAAAGGTGAGTGGGTTGGGATGAGGAAGAAGATCCTGGCATGGCATCTATTAAGGAGGAGGAAAATGACCTGGAGATGCAAAGTGACAGAAACAAAGATATGGACAGGATGGAATGAGCATTTTAGATAGAAGTAAAAGAAACTTGGGGCAGCTAGTTGGCACACTGGATAGACTGCAGGTCTTGGAATCAGGAAGATTCCTCTTCACGTGTTCCAGTCAGGCTTCTCACACTTACTAGCTGTGTGACCCTGGGTTTGCTGTAGTTCCTCATCTGTAAAATGAGCTAGAAAAGTAAATGGCAAACTAATTCAAAGTCTTTGCCAAAAAATAAAATAAAATGGGTTCATGGAAAGTCAGACTTGACAGAAAACTACTGAACAAAAACAGGGGAAGCATGACCCTCCCATACCTATACTTTTAGGAAAGCCCTCATTTCTTCATGCTAGTAGGATTTATGGGGAGACACGGACAACATACCACTGGTGAGAGAATCACGGATTGGTTTTTGTTTGTATTGACTGGATAGAGTACCTACATCAATGAAATCACATCTTTGAAAGTATTGAAAACAGTTAAAATGCCGATCCCATACTCTTATGGCTCAATGATTATTGCTAGCTTACACAATTTGGTCAACAGTACTATAATTTCATATTTGAGGTCCTTTGGTAGGTGAAATCTAATCCCAGTTATTTCTACCACTATATGATCATTGATATTTTTAAATTTAGAAGCAGCACAGGAGAGTGACTACAGAGCAGGCTTCAGAGTCAGGAAAACTTGAGTTCAAGTTCTGCATCTGACATATAATGGTCATGGGAGTTTGATTAAATAATTTGGTCTTTTGGTGTCCCAAGCAGCTCTCTAAAACTGTGAGTTGTAGAGAAGGTGTCAACTTGCATTGAGTTCTTTGCTATGAGTTCATATAATGATGAAATAAAATTAGTCCGATCTCCCCACCCTCAATAAAACTAAATTGTATAATCCTCTGTTATGAAGAAAGGTGCTGAGACCACTAACTTCATAATAATTGATTTGCCAGAACATTGCATTAAAGAGTTGGTTTGCTATTAAATTTTCTTCTTAAGGGCAAAGTCTTTTTTTGTCTTTCTTTGTATTATACAGTGCACAGTACATAATAAGTACTTAATTATTATTTGTTGATTACCATGATAAAATATGTTTTGTCATAATCACATTAACAAAGAGATTAAATTATTTCTTATACAAGTAATCATTGTGTGACTTAGAGGATAGAGGGTTAGACAAAGTCAGAAAAATCTGGATTCAGATTCTGCCTTTAGTGCTTAACTACCTTTGACACCATTATTGAGTCACTTTAACTCTCTTAATCTCATTTTCTTTATCTGGAACATGGAAATAATTGTGCCTTTATAACCTGCTTCACTAGAGTGTTCTTAGATTCAAACTAGATTACTTACATACTTTCAAGAGCTATAGAAATGTTACTTATTGTAAATCAATACTCTATTAATTTTCTAAAGTGATGGGTACCAAAAGCAAAGAAGTGAAATTGACATGTTTATGTGATGTGTGAATTCTGGTTTGCTGAATTTTGAATGCTTTCTTTTAGATACCAGGAGAAATTTGAAAAGGAACAGAAGGAAATTGCAAAAATTTGAAAAGGTAATTAGGGGTCAAGCTTTAAGTATGCTAAGAGTCAGAAATGAACTTTCAGAATATTTATTTAGATAAAAAGCTTTAGGTGGTCTGTGGCAGACTGTGATGAGGATAAAAAGCTAAAGATTTTGCCCAAAATAAAAGCTCATTTTTTCCTTGGAGACAAATTATTGTGCTATTACATGTATTATTTAATCAACTTTTATTAAGCTTATGTGTTTTTAGAAAGCTTATAATCAACAGCCATATGAAGAGCCACTAGTCTAAAATAATCTATCAAATTTTATATCAAGCTGGTTAAGGAAGAAAAAAATATTGTTCAAACTATTTTGAATACATTCCTAGCTGTAAATTGAGTCCTCAAAGGAAAACAATTTCAAGTAGATACCATAAATAGTCCATTTATTTTCATTATCTCAAATAAATGAAGTATAAAAGGTAATCACTCAGTATGAGGGAAAATGAATTTGAATGTCCACAGGGCTCCATTTGTATATTCATTTTCTATTTGAAACATAAACATATGTGTGCTCTGGAGCCAGGACAAGGAATTCATGTGCTTGAAGCAAAGTTATTGTTTTCTATTTCTAATGAAATTTTTCATTTCAGTGGAAAATAATCAAGGAAAGTCTATTAGAAACATCAATTTGAATAATAATTCCTTAGATGAATAGATTGTCCTGAATTGTCATCAATTTCTTTCTTAGATTAAAAAAAATAGTTAGGAGACACCTCGGAGGTCATTTAGTTCAACCCATTCACCCCTGGGCTCAGGAATTCCCTATATAATAGCACAAATATGGAGTCATTCAACTTCCTTTGATAGGTTTTCAGTAATGTGGAACTCAGTAACCTGTAAGTATCCCATTCTACTTTTGAATAGCTCTAATCATTAGAATATTTTTTCTTATATCAAACTTTTACCTGTTGCTCTGAAGCTACCATCATTGCCCTAATATTTTAAGCATACCATGTCTAATCCCTCTCCTACATGTTGTTGTGATTCAGTCATTTCAGTGGTGCCTGACTCTTCATGACCCTTTTTGGGGTCTTCTTTGCAAAGATACTGGAATGGTTTTCCATTTCTTTCTCCAGCTCATTTTATAGATGTGGAAATGGAGGCAAAGTGACTTGCCCAGGATGACATAGCTAGCTAAGTATTTGAGGCCAGATTTGAACTCAGGAAAAGGAATCTTCATGACTCTAGGCCAGGTGCTCTAACTTTTGAGCCACTTAGCTGCTCATATATGAGTGCCTTTCAAATAATATGACAAGCTGTTATGTCCCCCAACTCTCTCTTTTCCAGGTTAAACTTTCCTGACCCTTCAACTGATCCTCATGTGTCACATTTATAGTCCCTTCACCATCCTTGTCACCGCTTGCCTCTGTAACCCCTCATTTATCTTTTTAAAAATGTAGCATCAAGAATATTCTACTTAGATCCCAGCCCAGGTTGAAAACTGTAGCATTCTAACTTCCTTCTTCTACTAATTTAGCCCCAAATTGCAGTAGCTTTTTGGCTGCCACATCATCATAATCATATCTTCACATTTATATAAGCCTTTAAGATTTACAAAGTATTTTTCTCATAATAACTCTGTGAGGTGTGCATAAACATATTATTTTCTGCATTTTACAGATGAGGAACCTGTCTCAGTGAGGTGAAGTATCTTGTCTATGATTATATAACAAGCATTTGAGTCAGAATTCAGACTCTGGCCTTTCTTTGTTACTATTATAGAATATTTTCTACCATGTGACACATTGAGTTTTCATTTTAATAAAACCCCCAAGTTCTTTTCTATATGAATTGTTGCCTAACTATGTCTCCTTCATTGTGTAAGACCTTCTTTATGTTGTTATCATTCACTTTCACCAATTAGACCTACTTCATAGAATATCTAGAGCTTTTTAAAAAAAATGTCAACAGGGGCAGCTAGGTAGCTCAGTGGATTGAGAGCCAGGCCTAGAGACTGGAGGTCCTAGGTTCAAATCCGGCCTCAGACACTTCCCAGCTGTGTGATCCTGGGCAAATCACTTGACCCCCATTGCCTACCCTTACCAATCTTCCACCTATAAGTCAATACACAGAAGTTAAGGGTTTAAAATTAAAAAAAATGACAACACCCAAAGCTGGCTGTAGTGAAAGAGTAGTGAAGCAAACCCCGACCTGTGTTTTGTTTTGTTTTCATTCTATTTCTTTGGAATTCAGCATCCCTGTTTATAAAATGAGGGTTGAACTAAAGAAGTCAATCAGCAAGTTATTAAGTCCCTGGGATATATTCAGGGTTGTTTAGTGAAGACTAGAACTTCTGCTGTGAGGACTTATTGAATGTTTCTCAGGGTTGTTTTATTCCTTTGGTGTCTACATATCCCCTAGCTCTGACCTATGGCTCCAAGAAGTGGTACCATATATAGGGACACACTCTGGTAAACCATCTCAGCAGATAGGCTAAACCAGGTTGAGGATAGTCCATAAACCTCAATCTCATTAGTGAGTCAGAAAGCTGTGCATCCTAGGCATGTGAACACTTACCCTGAGAGAGAAGGGGAGGATGAGAACAATTTGTTCCAATGTCCATGAAGAAGGCAGTTGAAGCAGAAGCTGTTGAGCTCTTTGAGCTTCATCAGACATTGAAGAGGCCAAAGTCATCCTCTGGACCATTGCCAGTCATCTTGATCTTTGTCTTGTCACTGGACTTAGATGACACTGGAAGAGAGAGTGAGGTTGAGGAATTTATGCAACTCTGCCTCACTTAAATTCAATTTATGCTTGTCAAAATACATCGCCTGCAATGTCATGCAATCCCTCTTCAAGTGCAAAGGACAACAACCAACCAACCATTTATTAAGTTTTTATGATGTTCCAGCCACTGACATAGATGTTGGGGATACAAAGACAAAAATGCAATGGTCCCTGGCCCCAATGATCTTTCTTTCCATATGGATAATGTCTGAGATCTCTTTGAAATTTAAAATTTTATATTTGATGATTTCTTTTTATTTTTAAAGATATGATTTTGTATGGGAGGGCATCAAGCTTGTTTTAGAAAATGTAATAGTTCTTTTTTAAAATTTTTAGAATATTTTTCCATGGTTACATGATTCAAGTTCTTTCCCTTTCCCCCCAAACTCCCCACTCCCCATGGCTGATGCACAATTCCACTGGGTTTTACATGTATCATTGATCAAGGCCTATTTCCATATTATTGATAGTTGCACAAAGGTGATCATTTAGTGTCTACATCCCCAATAATATCCCTATCAACCCATGTATCCAAGCAATTGTTTTTCTTCTTTGTTTCTGCTCCCACAGTTCTTTCCCTGGATGTAGATAGCGTTCTTTCTCATAAGTCCCTCAGAATTGTCCTGCATCATTACATTACTGCTAGTAGAGAATTCCATTATATTCAATTGTACCACAGTGTATCAGTCTCTGTGTATAATGTTCTCCTGGTTCTGTTCCTTTCACTTCGCATCAATTCCTGGAGGTCATTCCAGTTTGCATGGAATTCCTCCAGTTCATTATTCCTTTGAGCACAATAGTATTCCATCACCAACAGATACCACAATTTGTTCAACCTTTCCCCAATTGAAGGATATTCCCTCATTAGAAAATGTAACAGTTCTGCAAAAGTGTTAAGAGGAAACTTATGTAATAGAAATAAACCTCATATTTGAGTAAGAAAACTTCTTGGATTTGAGACAGACTTTGCTACTACCTCTTTGTGGTAATTTTCTAGAAGCCTCATTTTTTCATCTTTAAAAAGATTAGACCCACCCTTACCAATCTTCCACCTATGAGACAATGCACCGAAGTACAAGGGTTTAAAAATAATAATAATAATAAAAAAGATTAGAGTACTACTTGTTTTAGCTGCCTCACCAAATTGGTATTGGTATCTCACCTTTTCTTTCTCCCACAACTTTTCGTTTAGCTGAAAGCATACTACATATCACTTGTGGTCTGTAGTATTTATCTGGAACATAAAATTCCTGGTTATAGCTCTTCCTATAGCAGTGTGACAGTTTGGGCACTGGCTATATTATGAAACTTCAAAAATCCAAGGCAGGATTAGCATTTTATTTCTCTTTGGAAGGAGAGACCAAATGGGGCTTTAAACCATGCTTGGAAATTCTGCCTGAGTATCAATTTGCTGATGGGCTAATAAGCATTTACATTTGCTGATCTTTTAGTTAGCTGCTTAATTACTCAATTTGTGCCTGCAAATGGAAATCCTTTGCGTGTGTAAATGGATGCAGGTGCAGATTTGCATGTGTGGTATTAGGGACTCATTTGAAACTTGGTCATGAACCTTCATCTCTCCAAAGTTGAATAATCAAAAATGATGTTCACAAAACCATGGCTCCCTGAATGAAATAACATCTGTGTGAAACATGATCATATTTTCAATATAACTATTATTACAGAATAACTGGATGTTCTAAAACTATATCTTAAAATGAGATTCATAACTAATCAATAATAATTTGTTACCCAGCTTATAAAGATGAATATAAACTTCCTAATCTTTGAGAGTCAGAAGCATAAGGAAATGGAAAAAAATTGGTTTGTGGTAGCCAATTTGGTAAGATGAATATTTTAGATTTTGTCTCAACAAAAAACTATTTTAGACTATGGTGTCAAAACTTGGCACTTTCTTCATTCATTTTAGACTTCATGTTTTAGGATGAAGAAAGAGCTAAAAAACCTAGTGTGACCAAATGTAGACCTTAATTACATTATCTGACATTGTTGGTGTTTTATATGTGTCCATTTTTACCATGAAATCACAACTCTGGTCTTGATTTCTCTCTAGAATTCTATATCTGGATCTTCTTACGAATCTCTTCAAGTTACCTTAGATATCCCAAACTAACTGTACCTTTCTTTCCAACAAAATTTGCTTCTTGTTCTGCCTTCTTTAGTTCTATTAATGGTACAATATCTTTTTTAATACCCCTGATACCTGAAATCATAGAGGGATTTTTTAATGTTTCATACTATCCTTGTCCCCACATCCAATTAGTTCCCAAGTCTTATCATTTCTTCTGGTGTAACATCCTTCAAGTCCATCATCTTTCCTCTAGTCCCACTGTAACTATCTGGCCTCAAGTCTCTGTCCTCTTAAAATCTCCCTTCATTTTGCTACTAGAATGACTTTATAATCAGGTCATGTCAGCCCTTACCCTAAAACCTCCAATGACTCCCCATTATCTACTGAATAAAATAAAAGTTCTCAGCATTCACTTAAGACTCCTACATGGTTTAATCTCAATCTACCTTTCCAGTTGCTGCCTTACATTGTTCTCATTTGTGAACAATAATCTAACCCAAAATATTACTTGCTATTCTTTGATCATGGCCTAGATATTATTCTTCCTTTTATGCTTGCTTTTATATCTCCCCTATTTTTTAGTTAATATTCTATTTTATAATAAAACTATTTTGCATAGAATCTCTCTCCTACTAGTCTGCAAGCTCTACTAAGGAAAGGATCATATATTCTTTGTATTTCCTTTGGTGCCTACCACAGTACCTTATACAGAATACATTTTCTCTCTTTTTTTAAAACCTTAACTCCTGTCTTAGAACTGATACCATGTATTGCTTCCAAGGCAGAAGAGTCATAAAGGCTAGGCAATGGATGTTAAGTGACTTTCCCAAGGACTCAGCTAGGAAGTGTCTGAGGCTAGTTTTGAATCCAGGACCTCCATCTCATCTCTAGCCATAATAGATTTTCAATAAAATTCTTTGCTTTTTGAATGAATTAATGATATATTCAGTGCAATGAAATTAGAATCATATGATCACAGGATTATAAATGCAGAGCTCAAAGGCACCACAGAGGTCATCTATCCAATTCTTTTATTTTAGAACTAAAGAAACTGAAGCCCAGAGTGGTTAATTGATTTTACTGATGTCACAGACAGTAGGTTGTCAGAGATAATCTTCTGACTCCAGCCAGTTTCAGAACCAGACTCTGAAATTAAAATTTTGAACTTATTGCCAGAGAAACAGGAACAATGTCAAAAATGGCAATATTGCATTTATACCATCAAAGTCTTAAAATTGAATGGAGGTGAGAGGCACTGCCCCAGTTTAAAAGAATTCTCCATACTTTGGAGATTCATCAAGGTTATTCGCATCAAGCTATTTCCCCATAACTTCTAATTTTCCTCTAAAGTGTTAGATTGAAGAAAAGGCATAAATTGTTTAAGAAGATATCCCTTAGGCTTAGAGGAAGAAATATGTTCATATCTCTTCCTACTAAAGATATTTTATTCTGTGTGAATTATAAAACAAGGGATTAAATAACCTTCTGAGAAAGGGAATTTAACTCAACAGATATCATTCAAGGTCAAACTCTCTCAGAATTCCTGTTTAACTTTCTTTGGCAGGCTTGACAGTTGGAGAGGGAATACACATACACACTATCCTTGAAGGCACCATTTAAATTTTTCTGAGAGGTCAGTTTCACTTAAGTTGTAGACTTCTTTATTTCAACGTTGTTGTTTTTTTTTTTTCTTTTTGGCTATCAACATGACACCAGAGCAATGTTCATTGAATTCATTTTTGTGAACTTGTTCTTGTTAGTTTGGAGGAGTCAATTTTACCAATAAGAACCTACTCCCTCCAAACCATTGTATTAGCTATTGTTTCATTTTGATATTCACAGAGAGTCTGGTTGAAAAAAACTCCCATGACTACTTAGAGAAAAAGTTTGGAGAAACTTGAATGAGGAAACCAAAGCTCATGTCTATGACACTAACAATCCAATAGATTAGCAGTCTGTCTGTACTTGCTTGTCTTTTATGACTCTTGAACACTGATAACATAGATAAGATGGGTAGATAGCAGAAAACTTAGCTTTCTTTGATGAATTCAAGTGACCCTGAATGGATTAATGACATTCTGTGATACTAAAAGAACTGGTGGACAGGATTGGTGAAACCAGATCAGTGATATCTAAAAGATTATAGAAAACAGTAGAGGCACTATTGTCCAGGAGAAGGAAAAAATTTTAAGAGGTGGGGGAGAGACTGGAACCTGCAAATTAAAGTCCAGTTGAGTTGACATTGATATCTGTGAAAATTCCTGAATATATCATAAAATAGATGGTGAGTAAACATTTATAAAAGAAAAATGACTACAAATAACTAGAAAAGCTTCATCAAGAACATGTCATGCAAGACTCAACATTTCATGTTTTTTAAAGATTTGTTTAAAGAGGCAACTAGAGAATGCTATAGATATAGTTGCAGAGATTGTAGTAAATCATTTGCTTATGTATCATGTACTATTTCTGTGAGGAAAAAAATTTATAACTTTTGGCTCAGGAATAGCAAAATTAGAAGGACTCTGGACTTGTTGAATGCCCATACTAAAAATGTAGGTAGTTATTATTAATGATTCCATGTCACCTTGGAAAAGGTCTCCAGCAAAACATCCTAGGTATCTGTGCTTAGAATTTTGGGCTAGTAGTGGTAGTGGGTCAAAAGGTACATATAGTTTAGTAACTTTAGAGGCATGGTTCCATATTGTATTCCATAATGACTGCTTTCCATCTCCAGCATACCTTTATTCCAATAGCTTCTCCAACATTTGCCTTTTTTCTTTTTTGTCATCTTTGTCCATCTGATGGATTTGACAGAGAAACTAAAAATCATTTAAATTTACATTTCTCTAATCATTAAGTATTTGAAGCTTTAAAAATATTTTGTTGGTAGCATGGGTTTCTCCTTTTGAAACTTTCAATTCATATCTTTTGGACAATATTGGACAATATACTTAGAAATTTAAATCTGTTCTCTATATCTGTTGAGTATGTGTTTTTCTTTCTTTCTTTCCCTATCTGTTTCATTGTTTCTTTTTTTAAAAAAAAATCTTATCTTCTGCCTTAGGATCAATCTAGGTATTAGTTTCAAGGAAGAAGAGTGGTAAGGGCTAGGCAATGAGGGTTAAGTGACTTGCCTAGGGTCACACAGCCAGGAAGTGTCTGAGATCAAATTTGAACCCAGGACCTCCTGTCTAGGCCTGGCTCTCAATCCACTGAGCTACCCAGGTGCACCCATATATTCTTTCTTAAAAAAAAAAAACAAAACTTCCTGCAAGCATTTTTTCCAGTTAATTATTTACCTTCTAATTTTAACTGTATTAATTTTGTTTGTGCAATTTAAATAGTATGTAATCAAAATTAGCCATTTTATCTTTTGTGGTCCTTTTTATACCTTGCTTCATTATTCATTCTTTTCAAAATTAATTTTATTTAGACCGTTTCCTTCCCTCCCTTCCATGCCCACACCAGAGAAGGCCAACATTTGACATGTACATATGAAACTATAGAATACATGGTTTCATATATCTGTTCTTTCTCTGGATATATGGTTATTAATTCTTGACCTATGCCTAATCTAAAAAGCTAGTTTTTCCCATGCTTTTTCTACTTAAAAACTCACATCACAAATTTGGATCTTATCTCAGTATATGGTATTAAATGACAGTCTCTAACTAATTTCTGCCAGAATGCTTTATAGTTTTCCTAGAAATTTTTATTGAATAATAAGCTATTAGACATTATTAATAAGCTCTCCCACTGGCATCTTAAATTTAACATGTCCAAAACAGAACTCTTATTCAATAACAAGCCCTTCTTCTGAACTTTTCTATTTCTTTTGAGGATACCACCATCCTTCCAGTTACCCAGCTTGGCATGCTCAGCATTACCAACTCATCCCTCCCTCCACTCCCATCAGCAGCTAAATCTTGTTATTTCTTTCTCCACAGCATCTCTCCAATCTATCCTCTCATCTTCTCATACAGGTACTAAGCTAGAATAGACCCTCCTTATCTATGATCCAGGCTATTATAATACCCTCCAAATTGGTTATCCTGATGCATATATCTTACTTCTCCAATCCATCTTCTACACTGTTACTCAGGCAATATTCTCCTTCTCCAAAATTCTAGTGGTGCCTGATTACCTCTTGGAGCAAATACAGACTCTTCTGATTGGTATTTAAAACCTTTAACAACTTACCTAATTTTATAGGCTTATAAATATTATTTTCCTCACCAATTGCTTCAGTTCAGAAAAATTGGCCTTCCTGATATTCCCAGCATGTGGCACTACATCTCCAGTCTCTATGCCATTTGCAGAGATTGTTCCCCAAACATGAAATGAATGAATGAATTTTAAAAAGCATTCACTAAATGCTTTTTATGTGTAAACCACTGTGCCAGTTGCTGGGGTTACAAAGAGAAAAGCAACAGATTCTCTTCTCTGAAGGAACACATACTCTAATTGAGGAAAAAATGTACATAGGAAGATTTAATTTCCAGTCGGATGGAAAAGTCCCATGGTCTTTAGAGTATAGTGGGAAAGCATATGGTGATGTATCTTCTTTAATGTAATTTCCACTGATAAAATTATATCCATTTCTTACATTGAACCACTTGACAATGCCAAGGACTCTGTAGGGGAGAAAAATTATTTACCAGGTCTTAATAGCTGTGGTTGTTGAAGAAGCAGGGAATGAAGCATCCACTGAAAAGGTTACCATATTGTATTTCCAGGCAGATTGCATCTCAGATTGGTGACTACAGGGATTAGGTTGGAAGTTGGGCAAGAAGTATAGTGGGAAAAGGGGGGAAATGATGCCATTCTTGAGCACTTGGGCTTTCCTAGTCAATATTGGCCATTGGTCAGCATTTGTTTTTGTGGGGCAAGGAAAGTGGACTTCTTCTCCACAATGATTATTCCTCTCAGTGATGGCTGTGGAAGCTGGGTTGCAAGCAGGGCAAACAACTGGAAGTTAAGGAGGCACTGCTATTCCCCAAGTCTCTTGAGTTCAGAATCCTGTGCTATTTCTAGAGTCTGAAAGGAGGTAGTTATCATATTGGCACATGCCCAACACACTTCCTCAGCAGCAAGTGATGCTGAAGAAGAACTTCAGCATCACTCGCTGGCTGCTTCAGCTAGTGTGGCTCTTCTGCTCTATACTCCCATTACTCTTCCACCTCTTAGAATCCCTATCTTTGCATTTTAAAGACTACCTTCTAAATGAAGCTTTTCTGGTTCCTCCCCCAGTTGCTAGGGTCTCTCCCCACCAAATTGCTTAGTATTTATCTTTTGTATACTTATCTATGTACTTGTTGTCTTTTTTGATAGACTAAAAACTAGTTAAAGAGATGCATTATTTAATTTTTTCTTTATATCACCAATGTCTAGCATAGTGCTTGGCACATAGTAGATGTTCAACAAATATTTGTTGATTGAAGTTACAAAGAGACAAATTTAGGCCTATCGTAAATTAATTTTTTTAACTATTGTAGGTCTTCAAAAGTGGAACAGGTGGTCTTCTCACTGGAGATCTTCAAGAAAAATATGAATGACTATATGTCAAGTACCATCGCAATGAACTTTTTTTCTTCAAGGCATGATAGGCCAAAAATGGTTGCTAAGGTTCCTTCCAACTCTGTAATTCTGAGATTCCATGTTTTATAGATTTGCCACAAATGATCCACCTAAAAATCTAGGTTCAATAAAGAATGTGTTTCTCTTGCTGTGTGACCAGCCTGTCCTTTTTTTCTGGTAATATGATTCTCTGACAACATCTTCTACACTATTCCTCCTTTGAAAACTTGTATAGCCTTATAAGATATTATTACTCTTCCTTTTATTGGTGATATATTTCAAACTTTTTTCTCTGCCTTTTTGCTAAAGTGTTAAAGCCTGCTCATGCTCACTGTTCACCTCCTCATTGTCCAATCATCCTCAACTTCTATTCCTCAGAGGCTACATTACTCCATGATTCATATCCAGAGTTTGCCAATCAACAGATATTATTTGGGACAGTTTGGACAATAAACCAAACTTGAACACAAGGGGCAGTGCAAACTAGAATTCCTTTGAGAAAATGTAGAAACTCCCACCTCTGATTTGCCTAGTACTGCTTCCAAAATTCTTTTTGACTAGAAATTCTTAAGCTTTTTGGTGTCATGGAACCCCTTGGAAGCTTCGGGAGAATCATAGGCTCCTTTCTCTGAATAATGGTCTTTAAAGTGAGTGAAAGAGAACACGTAAGCTTACAAAAGAAGCCAATCATACTGGAATATAATTATCAAAATATTTTTTAAATAAACCCATTGACCTGACATTAAGATTTCCTCTTCTAGACTAACTCTGTATTTGAAGCCACATACTCCTATGAAGTACAATTTTAAGGCAGTTGGCCATGTTTGAAAATAGCCATTCATGCATATCACATCTTCTGTTCTATGTTCTACGCAGAATGAAAGATATAAGCATGCTACTGCAAATGCATCTGTAGGCAATCCAAAAATAAACAATAGAAACAAATGTCATGTTTTTGTATTCTAAGAAGCCATTGAATAGAAAGAAAAAATCTATTTAGAAAATGTTTCAGAATCATGGATACAAAACCCATTTCCTTTCTTTGTCTTGTCATTAAGAATTATGGGTATATGGTTAAAGAAGGGGTTGGCATGAGACATAAGTATTTGAAGCTCAGAAATGCCATTGTGTTTTGTAGTTAGTTCAACCGGACAAGCTTTGTTGATCTTAACAACAGTAAACTTGTTTTTATCAATTCATCATTTTAACGCTAAACTATAAACCAAGAAATAGATGATTTAAAAAGAAAGAGACTGGCAGAATTCACTTGAAATCCTTTGCTATTTTAAGAACAATTCTCTTTGATGAGTTTCTTGAAGAAAATCTTTAATAAAATCTCAAGAGAACTTGAAAACCAATAAACAGATGATAGGTAGATAGTTTGATAATTTATTAAGCACTGATTATATGCTAGGCATTGTGTTAAGTCTTGGGGATACAAAAACAAGTAAATAAGACAGTCTCCGCCCTCAAAGAAATGCTAAGGTAACACATAAAGTAGACCTGAAAAAAGGGAGAAGAGGAGTAGATGAAATGATATAGAAATAGCTAGACTCCTCAGTTAAAGACATATTAAGATAAAAACTCACTTACCAAAGCCCAGTGTCCCAGGGTGGAATCATTGGTATACTGGCATATGTTTAACAGTTGGCTCTCTGAAAAAGGAAGAAGATGTAAGTAACATATTTGTAAATTTAACCAACATTATTAACATTTTTTAGGTCTAGATAATAAAGAAAATAATCAACCAAACTCTTATTTGTATTGTTTGTTGATTTCTGGGGTAAAAATGCTCATGCAAAAAAAATACCAAAAAGAAATAATAAAACCAATTCAATATATTTGTGCTTTTGTAAAAATTACTCTATTTCTTCTCTAGAGTCAGCTTTGTCTTGAAATTTGGTCTATAATTACACAGTATTCAGTTTCTTTTCATTGTCCTTTTCATTTACATTGTCATAATTATCATATAAATTATTTTTTCTGGTTTTTCTTACTTCACTAAGCATCAATTTTTCTCCTCTTCAATTATTTAATGGCACAGCAAGATTCCACTACACCTATGCCCCAACATTTGTTTAGGCCATCTATTTATAGGTATTTATGTTTCTTTCCATTCTTTGTTCCCACAAAAAGATCTGCAATAAATATTTTGGTATACATGTGGCCCTTTTTGTCTTTGATCTCCTCTGGACACATACCTGAGACATATCTTAGATATCTTATTGTTGTTCAGTTACATCTGACTCTTCATGACCCTTTGGACCATATCACACCAATTCTGTCCATGAGGTTTCTTGGCAAAGATTCAGGAGTAGTGTACTATTTCTTTTTCAAATGGATTATACCAGAGGTTGTTAGTAAGTGTCTGAGGATGGATTTGAAATTAGGTTTTCCTGAATCTATGTCCAGTGCTCCATTCACTAGGACACCTAGCTGCCTCTCTTAGATATCTAAACATCTGAATATTCAGAAAAAGCAATTTTAATCTCGATAAAGATACTAAGGAAGAAAAACATATTAGATTTTCAGCTAAAGTAGGAGAAAAGTAGACAAGGCAAAGTAGAAGGGTGGTGAGGCACATTATGCAGGGGAAACATTTGGCCAAGAGATCTCCAGGCCCTTTCTCCCTTTGGAAGGTTCATTTTATCTCTGGTAAGTAGCTGCCAGACAGAACGAGGCTGGGATTTCTTGACTCTTCTCAAGGAATAGTATCTTTGCTGGATCTGGCAGTCTCTTATGATTTCTCTTCCATGGGCAACCACAAACTTTTTTCCACCTTTAACCCCTGGCTAGTCTGGGTATTGCCATGCTCTCTTTATTTGGAGTGTTATGGTGGGTTTTTTTTTCAGTTAGAGTATTATTGCAAAGTAAAACAGGTTGGCAGAAGCTTCTTCCCTTTGATTCCTTCAGAGCTTTAGCTTTTAAGTTGTCTGTTATCTCCATTTCTGAGATGAGAGATGGCTTTGACTTTCCTTGTCTGCTTCATTCAAAAGCCTCTTCTTTCCATAAGCCATTCAGTGTTGCTTTTAGGGTTATGAGTTTCAGTTCAGTCATTTCCAGATCCTATGCTCCTTTGGGAATCTTATGTATTCATATACATATATAGACATTGGTACTGATGTATTTACACTGTAAGAAGCTAGGCAAGCCATGTATTTTTGGAACTGTCAGATGGAACACAGAAGGTGGAGATAGAATGTCAGTTGGCCTGATGCAAGGAATTCTGGGGGAAGAACCAACTGCTCACTCAAGATTTGGGGTTGACAGCCCAGGAGGGAGGTTGGATTCTGGGGGCTCTGGGACCTACAAAATGAAATCTGGAGCGGTTTCTGAGAGCTTCAGTGAAAATAAATCATTCCACTTGATCTCTATCGGTTCCTGATCACACTGGAGAATATATAACAACAGTTTCTTCAATTTGGCTAGGGGGTCTGGACTTCTGTGGGGAGCCGACCCCTAGACCCACAAAACTTGCCTTGGACATTGCCTTGCTATATTCCTCTTTAGGTAGTGTTATATTTATTAGTCTGGGATGAGATGGATGCCACCTTGACTGACAGGGATGGCAGTAATGAATATAACAGTAGCAACAATTCTAGATGTAGGAATATCATTTGAGATTGGGTCAGAGAAGCTGGGATTTAGGGGAATGCAGAATAACTTCTGTGGGTACCCTGCCCAGTCAAGGACAGAAAGGGGATTTAGGGAATCACCTGTACCTCCTTTCCCTGACACCCTCATCTTACATCCCTTAGTTATTTTGTTCCTGAATAAACCCTTATCAGTTTTCTTTTAGTAAGATCCATGTAACTATATTGGTGGGAGACAGAACTGTGGGTTGAAGGAGGAAGGAAAGGAGACCTCCATTTTTTAATCTGATTGCTATTGGGGATATTGGGGGAGGCTTCAGTATGGCATGAACATTTTATTGGGGTTACACTTGTTTCCATTTAAAGAGAATATATTCCTCTAACTACCCTACCCTGGCACGATCAACTAGGGGAACCCTATTTCTCAAGAAACTCAATTTTGTCTCCCTAGTAAGATAGATAGGTGTGATAGAGAAGTAGCCTTCATACATCAAGCAGGGGGTTACCAACTACAACCCATCTTCCTAAACTCACCCCTTCTTACAACACAAAGGTCTAACTCCAGCCTATGCCTTAGATAAACTATTTCTTTTTCATTATTCTCTTGGTCTTTTCATATCAATCAAAGTATTCAAGCCTTGGAAGAAGCTGGGTGGCTCAGTGGATTAGAGCCAGGCCTAGAGATGGGAGGTCCAGGGTTCGAATATGGCCTCAGACACTTCCTAGCTGTGTGACCCTGGGCAAGTCACTTAACCTCCCTTGTCTAGCCCTTGCTGCTCTTCTGCTTTGGAACCAATACATAGTATTGATTCTAAGATGGAAGGGAAGAGTTTAAAATAAAAAGTATTCAAACCTCCACCCTTTCTAAAGTGTGGAAATGTCTGTTTTGTAGCTGAAGGCTTCTCCTTTTGCTGAAGATTCATATAGTATACCTGTGAGTCCATGGGTACACATACTTATAGATGTGTATAAAATATGCATCTGTACATATATTACACAGGTAGATAAATATACAATTATAATCATACTATGTGATTTTAAAATATTATGATTTTTCTATGTAAATATAAATATATCTATTTCTATATTTGTTTAAATTTATAAGTATATAATAAATAAAACTATATATTTGTATTATATATAACATATAACTTTAAAATATAAAATTTACAAAGATAAAATTATATAATATTTTAAAATATCATACCTAATACAGAGTTCAGCTTAGAGTTGCCAAATTGTTCTTACAAGACTAGCTGCTAGTAGGTGTCTGCTTATTTCTGGCTACCTTCATGCTACAAGATAGGGAATGTGTTATAATAGAAAGAACAGCATATTTAGGATCTGATGCCCTGAATTTGAGTCTCTACTCCAGTCATTATCTAAGTCTTCAAGTCTTAGGAATTCTTAGTTTTATTCTAAGAATCAGTATCTATAGCACATTTCAAAGTAGGAAGCTAGTATACTTGCTAACCAGAGAGTGATCATTTCTGGTTCCAGGAACCAGTGAATTATTGGGTGATATTCGAAAGTAGTGGGAAATCACAGTTTAGTGTTAATTTGAGGTGAATCTCACAAGGGACTCCTAATCTAGAACTCTTTTTACATGCCACTTTTTAGTTGATAAGCTTATTATCATAAGACTTTGCATATTGAAGACACTTAATCAGTGAGTGATGAATGAATGGGAATGAAATTGAGGAAGACTAGGAAAGGAGGATGAGATAGTCAAAGGAGCAGTATCTGACCTGCCCTGATATATAGGCAATACTTCCTGTAAGTATTGGGAAATTTGCCTGGTGAATAGCCAGTTTAAAAAAAACTGATGAGTTCTTACATAAAAAGACAAATGTTTTAGGAAATGAAGTATCAGTCTTACAGACAGTTTTTCTAAAAACCCATCCGCTTGCTATATTTTCAACCTCCTTCTCACATTTAATGTCTTAGTGATGCTATCTGACAGCTTGTAATGACAGTGAGCTACAGTAGTAGGAATACATGGAATACGTGTCAGGGACGTGCTTCTCATTTAAATGAAAGTTCTTGCTTGCCCTCAGCTTGATATCATACTTTTATTAATTTCTTTCAGGGTGGGAGTGCTAATGATGTTCCTGAAGCAATTTTATTGTTGACACCACAGAATATTTTCTGTATTGGATGGTAGATTGGAATTTTAATGGCTTTTTAATATATGTGGACATGACATGTTTAAAAATTAGGAAACAAAATATCTGAAACACTTTTATTATGTAATTCCCTAGCTCAAGAATTTATAATGGCTCCCTATCACTTACAGGAATCAATTTAAACTCATCTTGGCACCTAACGGCCTTTATAATTTGTCCCCTCTTTACCTTTCTACTTTTGGGGACTGGTTTCCTCTAGTTTATATTCCTTAAATTTCATGCTTGTTCCCAATTCCAAGCATTTGCACATGTTATCACTATTCTTAAAGAGCCTTTCCCACTCCTTATTACCTTCAACACCTAACTTTTGTTTTGATATCCCCAGTGCCTAGCACAGAGCCTGGCACACACTAATCAATACTCACTGAATTAAGTCAAATTCATGAGTGTTTCAATTGACTTATATTTGTTACCATAAAGTCAAGATGTAAGTTTAAATTTAAGAGCTTTTCTTTAGCCCACTGTTCTTCCAAAACAGTCTTATCACATATGCTAGAAAGTTCTCTTGGTCTGCTTCAATGTGTTACAGAAATATATGGGTAGTAGTCACATCTATGGACAATTATAAAAAGAAATATTTTATAAAATAATTGAAAGTCCCTCAGAAAAGACATTTTATATCTACGGATGATTATAATTTTCACCTTTCAACAACCAAAGAACCCTAGATATTTGAATGCCCATCATCTAAAATGACTAACTTTATAATTTAACCTAGGAATGCTTCTATTAACTTTTCATTTTCTTGGTGCTTAGAAGAATAAGTCCCATTGATAACTTAAGTCTTTGTGTGTACAATTTTTGACATGTAGCTTGGTACCAGACAGCCAAAAGTGATGAACTGTCTCGACATATTAAAATGTAAATTTGATTGAAGAAAACAACCTGCAAAAATTTATGCTTCTGCATTATCTCTGTGATTAAATGTTACTTGTTTCAAAGCTAATGTTTCTGACACTTTCAATTATAGCTTTTGGAAGCTTTATTCCACATCATTTAATCTATTTTAAATAACTTTCTTGTTTAGGCTTTACTTAATGATATATCTGTTTAGCATCCATCCCCAATGCAAATGCAGCAATAATCAATGGCCAGTTTATAAATTATGTATTTTCATGTGGAGAATGAGTTTTTATTTTTGTTTTTAGATTGATCTTAAAATCCTAAGACCTAAAAATATATATTGAGTAACTATCTCTTTTTATAAGAGGTTATTTAAATATGTGAAATAGTCATTAAATCAGTAAAGGCCAAATCAAACAGGATTCAGCTACTAAAGTCATAAAGAACTTTATGAGATTAAATTTGTCTCTTTGTTGTTTATAAGGGGGTTAAAAATTAGAGGAGAAAATAGAACAAATTGTTGCTAAAGAGGACATGAAATGTTTTACACTTACATACATTTGAAATGGTAAATTCAGTAATGTATACAGTTTTCATGTGAGTTTCCTTTGGCAGAAAAGTCTTAGAATTGAAGGCAGTCAAAACACAACTCCACCTCTAAACTGTTCTAAATGAGATGTCTTTGTTCAGAGAAAATTATAAGTGAAGTGAAGAAGAGGAAATTGCAGTTTTTAAATAGATCTCTCAAAACTAGGAGATAAAAGAACATGCAGTTGCACTCTCTGGCTGCTGATTTGGCTGGGTACTTCTTTGTAACGTGAGCTCCGCCATCTTGTGGTCAACTGTAGGGTACAACTCACCTAGGGACCAATACTGGGAAGAGAGGAGAGTTCAGATGATGGAGGGAGGAAGGGTGATGGCCTGCAGGTGATGGCCTGAGAGGTGATGACGAAAAAAAATTTTTGGAATAAAAATCTATCCTTTTGTATTGAGTATAACCCACTGTGACTCTCAGAGCACAGAAGAATCTAACCCGTCTTCATGAAAGAGTTATTCCTGCAAAAGGAATAATAATAGTTGGCATATATGGTGCTCTTACAAAAATCTCATTTACTGTTTATAGCGCCTTGTGAGGAAAGTATTTTTTTGGACTAAACCTATGATTTTATCAGTGCAGGGAGCTCCATGTGAGAAACTTCTTTTTTAAAAAAATAAATTAGCTTTTATTAAAGGGAAGAATTAAACAAGGACCAAAAGCATTAGGAGAGAAAAGTAGAGTCAATCTGGAATTTTTTTAGATTTAAATATTTTATTTTTTTAGAAAAATTTTTCCATGGTTACATGATTCATGTTTTTACTTTCCCCTTCACCCCCACCCATAGCCAATGCACATTTCTACTGGTTTTAACATCTTTGAGAAACTTCTTTTATCAGTGTATATGGTCGTCATAGCTAACATTTGTATCATGTTTATTATATGCCAGGCACAACGTGCAGCACTTTCTAGTTATTATCTCATTTGATCCTCACAACATTCCAGGTAGGTAAATACCATTATTTCCCCATTTTAAAGATGAGGAAATTGATGCAAATAGAAGCTAAGTAACTTGCCCATTTCTCATAGCTAGTATTTGAGGCTAGATGGATTCCTGATCCCAGACCTGATGCTTTATTCACTGTGAGCTATTGTACCCTGTGATATATAGTCTTTTGAAAATTTATTTATTTAAAAAATATTTTTCCATGGTTACATGATTCATGTTCTCTTCCTTCCCTCTCTTCTCCCCCTCCAGGACAAGAAATGGACAAGAAGTTCCGCTGGATTATAGATATATACATTTTTTATTTGTTTATTTATTTATTTGAAAATATTTTTGTGTGATGTATAGTTTTAAGGTTAAATATGTTGTCAAGGATCATATATATAGCCAGTAGCAATCAGAGGTGGGACTTGATCCCAAAGCTTCCTGACTTTCAGTCTGTTTTCTAGTCACTATACCAAGGTACTATAGATATACTATTGTCATTTCCATTTTGAAGATGTATAAAATGAGGCTCAGAGATGGAAAATTACTTGGTTGGGTTCACATAGCTAGTGGGATTCTAACCAGGAAAATCTCTCCTGACACCAAGGCTAGCACTCTTTCCACATACTATATTTCCTCAATATTAGTAAGGTGGAAAAGACACTGTGATGGCTTTACTTAATAATTTCCACCTGACAACTTGATAGCAAGGTTTAAAAGAAAAAATCATACATGTGCTTGTTAAACAGACTCAAAGACTTTTTCTCCCTTTGTAGCCCATGACTCCATTTTGAATAGTCTGATAATTAACAGCCAATTTTCTCTGTGCTTGTCATTATAAAATGGGCTCGTTGAAAGGATTTTTATGACCAGTAAAGACTTCTCTCTTTATTTCTTCCTGAATGTTTTATTATTATGATAACAAAATATGTTGAGGACGATATCAGTAGAAACATTCATACCAAATATTAAATCTCCATCTGGGAGGAGTCCCTGTGTAATG
Source organism: Gracilinanus agilis (assembly GCF_016433145.1). Classification (NCBI taxonomy): domain Eukaryota; kingdom Metazoa; phylum Chordata; class Mammalia; order Didelphimorphia; family Didelphidae; genus Gracilinanus; species Gracilinanus agilis. The sequence continues at coordinate 132,680,496 of NC_058132.1, read as the reverse complement.
ACTTAACTTAATAATTTTCACCTGAAAACCTGAAAGCAGTTTCTGTAGCCGGATTCTCAATCACATGTTGAGAAGTAGTCATATCTCCAACCACCATTTATAATAAACTGCCAGACTATTGCCAGACTAACTTCATAGTCCCAAAGATCAGTCAAAATTTGGAATTTGGAAGCTAAAGTGAAATTTCATATTTCTAACTTAAAGGGAAGAGACACTAACAATTCATGTACTTTTTACAAAGGATGTTGATTTAATGCCTAGTGATATCATTATCAATATTATTTTGCTATTATAATACAGGAAGAAATATAACATAACAATATAATATAAAATAATATAAAAATCATTTGAATTGGACCCATTTTATGACAAGTAAAGAGATCACTGATTATTTATTATCAGACTATTCAAATTGGAGTCATTAGTTACAATGGGAGAAAACATCTTTCAAATCTGCTTAGTAAATATAGGTATGATTTTTCTCTTCTCTTCTTTTTTGTCTTTTTAAAAATCTCCCTGATCCTTTTCAGGGGCTATAAATCACATTGATCCTGTGTCATTTTGTCAAATAGACAGTGTAAAAAATCCTATTGATTTCTATGAAACAGAATGCTTTAAGACCTACTCTATCACATCCTCTCCATCCTAGTGGAATAATTTGTTAATTTATGATGAACATAACTTCGTTTTTCCTCCTTCGTATTGTCTTTCTACAGAGAGACAGAAATGGGACTAAAGGAAAGACAAAGAACGTGTATCTATCTATTTGACTTGGAAGGACTGGGTTAGCTATCAAGGGTTTCATGACTCTAAAATTTCCCTTGAGATTTTCAGAAGCAAATAATATAAAACAAAACCAGAAACACATGAAATAGAAATGGTTGAAAAAAGGCTTGGGAATCAAAGCATTATTTTATGTTCAGTCATACTCCAAAGTATCTGTGGTTATTTAGTTCTTTTGAATAGTTTTTTACTTTTATTTTTCAAGTAACAAATACATTTATTTTATTAGTCTGTCTCTCCCACTACTACTCTCTCAAGAAAAAACTGGACAATTAAAAAACACCTCTCAATAGTGACTGTATAGTCTGATTAAATAACTTCTTACATTAGCCATTTAAAATATATTTTTTTTCTTCATTTTAAGGCTATTATATCTGTCAGGAGGTGAGTGGCATGTTTCATTTTCACTCTTTTGAATTTGTGTTTTATCACTGCATTGATCAGAGTTCCAAATTGCTTTACAGAATGGGTGGGTCAATTTATAGTTCCACCAATAATGCATTGCTTAGTATACTAATTTCTCCACTACCCCTTAAACATTTGTCATTTTCCACTTTTGTCATGACAACAAATCTGATGATTTGTGATGGAACTGCCAATCTTAAAATACTCTTCATTTTACATACCTGAATTCAATAATTGTGATTTCCTTCCTCTTCTTCTTTATTCCTATGTATATTTACTTGTCTCTCCTATTTTAATATTCTCCTAAGACCATTAAAACATAATACAACCACACAAAGCCTCTGTCATTAACTTTTCTCTGACTTTTAAAGATATTGGAGTTTTGAGAATAAATTTGTTACCTATCCCTTTAACATGTAAAGAATTCATGCTGCAATATAGAAAATGGCAGCATGGAATTCCTGCAAAATACAAGGTCAAGCCTCACTCAAGCCTGTTGGGGGGGGGGGGGAGGAGAGTGTCTTGCAGGCACCTGGCACTGGCCAGACCTCCAGCTTCCCAAAATCCCTGTTATTACTAACATAACAATGCCCACATATTCCCTTTCAATTCTTTAAATGGGTATCTTTCCATGTTTCTCTTGGCACCTGAATTTACAAGTATATGCCCTGTTTAGACTTTTTAAAATCAGGAATTCCTGAAAATCCTCTATTCCATTAAAGATTCATTCCACTTATTCACCTCCCACACTCTGACTCCATAGTATTATAATTAGTTTTGCTAAATAGATCATTAGTGGTTATAATCTTTTATTTCTTACCTTTTCAAATATTGCTTTCCATTCTCTTCTCTTTATAGTGACAATAATATACAAAGTCTAATTTAATCCTTAACATACCTCCTTTATATTTGAATTATTTTCTTTGGTTTCTTTTTTTTCTTTGACCTGGAAGCTTTCGATTTTGACTAGAATATTTGTTTTATTTGGTGTTTTTTTTTTTCCAAAAGAGACCACTGGATTCTTTCTATTTTCATTTTGCCTTCTAGTTATAAGAGCTCTAAGCAATTTTTATTTATAATTTCCTAAAATGTTGTATTCAAATTTTTTTTTTCTGATTAGAGTTTTGAGAGAGTCTTATAATTGAGAGACTGCCTCTCCTTGTCAAACATTTTCTTATTGTTGTATTGAATCATTTTCTGTCTGGGCCATTCTCATTAACAGAGCATTCAGTTCTTGAATGAAGTTTTCTACTATCCTAAGGTATCTATTGTCCTTGCCAGATTTCTTCTCTTGCTTTTCCATTTTCTATTTCTTGTTTTGATTCCTCTAAGTCGCCAAGACATTTTTACCTATAAGACTTTACCTGGACATGTTGTAGGGTCTTTATCTTCTTTGAGTTTTACTTCCTTGTTCTTTTTGCAACCCAAGATATTTCCTATGGTTTTTAAAATTTTACTTATTTTTTTTTTATTACGAGAAGGGGGCGCTGAATGAGCTTTACATAAATAAAGTAGGCAGAATCTCTGTTTTGAATACTGAGGACTAAACAAGGGCCCCTCCTTCAAGGGACTCTGAGGTTGTTTTGGTTCTAGGCTTTGCCTAGGATTCCCTCTTTTCAGGGGCTTGTTCTTGTTACAAAACTCTGAGTCCTTTCTGTGCTATAGGATTTTTATTGGTTCTTCTCTCCTGCTGCTGTTTTAAGAGGTTATTCCTTGCTGGATTCCTGTTACTTTTCCGGCAGGATTTTGCGTAGGCCCTTTCCCCATCATCTTCATGAGGATCTGGCCCCATATTGAACCATGTCCCTCAATGCCCCAAGGCTGCCTTCTCTGATAGGTTAGAAGGCTGGGTTTCATGGCTGATGGAGCTGGGCTCACCTCTGCCTCTGTTTTCCAAAGTGTTTCATTAGATTTGTGGAGAATTCTCTGAGGATACTCCTTCCAAAACCAGCTTCAGGTTGCCAGACACAGGTGGGCTTGGGTAAGGCTTAGGCTGTTTATGTTGGTAGGATGGAATTCTTCTGGGTTGCCCAAAAGCCAATCTCCTGTAATCTAAGGGAAGGTCCCACTTTGAAGAGGTTTGGATGCTGCCAAGCCTTAGCAAGATGTTATTGGAATTGGTCCAAAGATTTCAAGGGCCAACTTGTATACCCTTGTATTTCTGAAGTATTCTAAGGTCCCGTTTGTGGATTCCTGGGTTGGATGGAGGACTCTAGAAATAATTTTGTCTATTCTTTAGAAGAGTGTCATCTCTAATCTCTAACGACGTGTTTTGGGAAAGCTCTGGAATCTAGCTCCCCAGCATCTTACACAGCGAATTTATTTTTGGCCTGTGATAACTAATGATGAGAGTTTGTACTTTTAGAACTAAATACTATAATGGCATCTCTTATTTTGAATTATTGTGAAATATGAAGGTAAAATATAAAAGGGCAAAGATGAATAAGATGTAAAATTATAAAAAGGAAAAAAATCAAAGAATTCCACCATATATTTTTACAAAATTATTTTTAGACTTATGCTATTTCATTTCAACATCTCCTTTATGGGATACAGTAAGTCTGCTGAAGAGCCACTCTTGGGTTTCTGCAGTAATCCAAACGTATTCCCAGTGCCTATTCTTTCCATGTCTCTTATTTGAAATAACTTCAAAGCATCATGGGATTGGAGCAGTACTGAGAGTAGTGCACTGAATGCTATTCTTTGGAGTTCAACTGAAAGGATCAGAAAGCATCAATTCCCTGCCTGGTTCCCTGGCTATTATTTAGCATTTGAGTGGCAGTTAGAGTTGAGATCTCTGAAGAGATGTGGCATGAAGTTAAAGATGTCTTCTATCAACTGACAAAACAAAGATTACAGTTTGCCTCCAGGAGACAAAGGGGAGAACAAATTCCCGATGGGGTTAAGAATTTTTCCCCAAGGAGGCATTTATTATAATTATTATTTTTATTGCTACTCCTAGTATTGCTAATAGTTAATGCTGTTACCATGGTGTTTAAAACTATCTCTTGGCACTGATTGGCAAAAAGATGAATGTTCCTAATAAAGAACACATTTAAGGGAAAAGCTTTACAGAGAGAGACCTAGCTGGCATAAAAATTGTCACTTTTATGTTTTAAGATACTATAAATGAATTTTTAAATTATTCTTTAAATTCAGAGGGTGTCTGAACACTACCAAGTGTACTTAGTACTTGCTGGTTTTACAGGAAAAAAGAAAATTATAAATTTCTTTCATTTGGATTTTGCATAAGAGTTTTAATACTTTTAGGGTTCTCAACCAATTGTGATACCCAAAGGCACCAAGGTGTGTATAGACTTTTAAGTGGAAAAATGAAACAATACTTCAAAAATAGGGAGAACCCAGAGACAAAGGCAGTGTTGGCACTTCCATTCAATGGAATGTGTGACTATAGAGGTCAAAGAGATGAATCCCCTGGGGAAGTGAATTGGCATATGTGGGGGTGGGTTGGAAGAGAAGTATCTCATGGCCAGATCTCATTTTTACTAAGATAGGCAAGCTATGGAACATGTATCATTTTGGGTCTCCTTGAGTTACAGTGGAATCAATGTGGGAAAATAGTCTTGGGAGGTCTGAGATTCCCTTTACATCAATGCTCAGGATATTCTCTGATAATCATAGTCCTTTCTCCTTTCCTACTACCCCACAAGAGATAAACTTTGTGATTTATTGTTGGGAAGAGGAGGAAGAAGAAATCATCCTCTGATGGTCAAACTTCTGCTGATGAGCTTTTCTGAAATTAGCCAGCCTGGTCTTTAGATGACTACAATCCATTCTTGTGCCCATGCTCAAAAGCCTTTCAAACAACCAGATCTGTCAAAACTTTACCTTTGCAGGCTTAGCCTTCAGTTACCCAGGGGATCACCAGGGAAGACAGGAAGACAGGGAAGAAGACTCCAGGGAAGGATTTCCATAGGGATTGATTATTATAAATGGAATTTAAAACTCCATCTGTCCTTGAACAGAGCTTATTCCATGTGAATATTCTCTAAGTTTTGACTCCTAGAAGCACTTAACACAAAGAAGACATAAAGCTACACAAAATTCCATTGGTGGAAATCTTATTGAGACAAAAAGGTATCACTCAAATGGCAAATGAACAATAAGCACAACTATAGCATTAAAGTACACAGTTCTACATTGTGTTAATTTTGGCTTCCCTTCATGACTTTTAAAAGACAAAGAGACTCTCTTCTCTCCCACAGCGAATGGATAGCATTTAGACAGGAGAGCCCAGATTCCTTTGGCAACAAAACTAAACAGTATTCACTAAACAACTAATAGACAGGTGCCCACAGCAAGAATCCAAAGGAGGCTGGATGATCAATTCTAATTTGAGAGTGCCAAGCCAAGTTCTATAAAGGGCCACATTTTAATTCAGTGGCTCCAGAAACACATTTGTCATGCAGCCTTGAAGTTTATGCTTTTCTATTCCTGGGAACCAATCAAATGATCAGGCAATAGTAGAGCCTATGTAATTTTTTTAAGACAATTTATCAATTAGGAAATGGAAAACAACAAAACAAAATGAAACCAAGTGGGTCACAAGGACATAATATATTATACCTTTTGAAAAAACTTTTTATCACCTTTACAAAGTCAATTTTAAGTAGAATTTACAGCACAAATATAAATAGCAGAAAAATTCATGAATAAGCAAATATCAGAATGCTATTCTTGAATCTATCATGCCTCTTTCAATGGTCCTCAAAGATAAGGTACATATGGCAATGGGGAAGAAGGCAGAATCTATAGCCTTTTTATACAGCATTCCATTCACACTAATGGTTTGTCTGAACTGCTAGTGTCAGCACTTTCTAAAAGAGTCTCTATAAATTCTCCTCTGAAAAATTGTTTTCTATTCCTTTCAAATCGATCCTTTTTACAAGAATTACACACAGATACGATGAAGGAAAATTTTTGGATGTCCCTAGATTTTTCTTGCTATCTGAATTTGAAGCAAAACATCTTAAATTTATTGAATAACTCCAATGCTTTGATGATTATAGACAAAGACTTATGATATTGGCTTATTTTTTAAACTTCACTTGTGATTTCATCAGTGTAGGAAAATTCCAGAGAGGATGTTCCCTCTACTAATCAATGCCAGTCAGCTATGGATTCTGCCTTAGAAAATTGACCAGGGGCACTGAGAAGTTAAATTTCTTTCTTCAAAAAGGAAGCAGACAACCCCAAACAATTGTATACAAGATTTCATCGGTATAGTAAGATCCTATTAAGGAGCTTTTTCTATCATTGTAGATTGCCATCTTCTTTGCAGCTTATCTTAGTGAGTTTCTAGAGTGGGGATCAAAAAAGAAAAAGGTGCATGAAAATAAATTTTTGACCATTTTGTCCTTTCCAAAATTCTGCCTTCAAATGGAAACTAGTACTTGATTTCTAGAAACAGATAAAAACCCATCTATAAATTTAAGGCATAACACTACTAGATATAGTATATAAATGAGTTTCTCCTTCTTAGTAATTAAAAAGTTTTTGATAATTGTATAAGTGTGATACAATTGAGCTATCATTCCATATGTTTGGGCATGGTGTAGGATAAAGTTTCTTTTTGGGAAAAAATCCATTTATAATTTGATCTTTGGAAACTGAAAGGCTAGCTTAAAGCTCTTTGGGCTTTTCCTCTCTTCTGTCTCCTGCCTTCCTCCCTGATAAGATGGTATGGAGGAGGTTCAATCTAATCTCTTATATACAAATAGCTTTATGTAGCAAACAGAACACTTCTGTGCTATTTTTTTTTTGTGCTAGAATGTGGGCCTTCGCAAATATACTTTAATTTCCAAAACCCATTACATTTGCACCTGACTTTGTACCTCAGATATATTTTGCATCACTCAAAATTGTTATTTAATTTCTGACCATTCCAACAAGCAAGGTCAGGCTCAACATGTCAGTTACTTTCAAGTTATTTTTCTAACTTCAAACCTAACCATTAGGCCTCATTTCTTACTTTAGACAACTCGTAAAAATTTGCACCCAAAGTGACAATGATTACACATAGCCTTACTGAGTAGCACATTCTGAGGAAAGTGTTAGCCATTTCAGCCTTAGATGAATTAATTATATCATGAATTTAAAACATTGACAATAAGTTACAAAAATGTCTATTTTTAAATTCTTCAAAATATCTCTTCAGATCTTTATGATCTGTGAAAAACGGGTTTGTTTAAAAGCATCTTTAGGGTGATTGATTCCACCTGAAATCATTCCCATTTAAGTTTTATTGTATGAAATCATTGTCTATAAACTATTTGGTAACCCTCTTCACTTATTCATCCATGCTGCAAAACCTTATTAAGTTCCTACAGAGCATTGTGATAGATTTTTGGAGAAGCTACAAAATTTAGATAAACATGTGGTCCCAGTTCTTAAAGAACAGATAATTGAAGGATGACACCAAAAAATGTAGTTAATATAAAGGATAATATGTCGATTTCAATCATCAAAATGTAAATTGCTTCATTTCTTCCTTAGTTCCTTTAAAAGGATTGATTAAATCCTTACAACAAATTTTAAAGTTTTAGAGCATAAACGAAGACTCTTAAGTTTGTATTAATGGATGAATTTCACATGATGTAGTTCTTGTGAAGATGCATTCATTGACTTATTAGAGTATTTAGTCTAATTGTAGGAGGTATTTGTTTTGTTTTTGTTTTTCAGATTCAATAGTTTGCATTTCAAAACTATTAATATAATTAAGATGAAATACACAATTGTTCAAGGCATAGACATTTATAGAGAAAAAGTATTTAGTAAATAAACTTGCAATTTAAGAAAAAGCATCCAAATAATGTATGGGAACATTGCAAGCTACTTCAATTTATTGTTATAAAAAAAACTTGTAATGGTTCAACAAAATTTCAGAACCATTATCAAGTTTATTCTATCTACTGATAAAAAAAACATTTTGTGAAGAGTACAGAAAAATAATGCTCCATCAGCTAGAGGGGAAAAACACAACCCTATCTAAAGTCAATCTCAATAATAATATCTTTGCTATGTGTTCATTCAAAAACAAACCTCAAATCATTTAATTTAGCCTCTTTTTTGTTTAATGGGTCACATGAATAAAGGAAGTTGGATCAAATTAACTTTTGGATCTTGTCTCTCCCTCTATATATAGTGATACTAGTTTGAGAGTTTCTTCTCTTTCCTGCTACTTAATATTAGAAATCTGGCTTATTTTTGACTGTGGTGTTGCAGGGTAAGAAGATTTTTATTATGTGGCCATCCCTAATTTCCTTGCAGACTGCTGTGGGATACACTTCTACATTTTTAAAGAGAGTCACATGTGAATGAAAATAGGAGTTTCAAATAGAAACTTTTTAGACTTTTGTACAGTCCTCTATTCAATTCAAGGAGCAATATGAATATAGAAGAATGGAAAAAAGCCAATTTTTCCAGTGATCATTTAAAAACTCTTACCATTTAATAATACACCTTGCAGGGAAAATATACATATATTCTTTGAGGGAAAAGTTATAAATAGCTCCTTTGGAAATAAAAACAAAGCTACTCTGAAATTATTGTCCGGGGTAGATTTTCTTAGGCAAGATAAGATTTGAATTTCATATGTGTTTATCAAGTTTATTGAGAAGGTAAAGCAGAGACTAGGGGAAAGGACCATGTTTTTCTGGGATGGCAAAGTTCATTAAAAGGAATAGTTTTTCTTTTTAGTGCTTTGAATATAACTTAAAATTCATGAAAGCAGATGAAGGGGTTTGAAATTCAAAGCCATTTTCCCTTGAAAATATGTATGTTACTGACTTGTTTGGACCTAGATGCATGAAAGAATATGAAAAACTTTAAACTAATTATGTTATTCAGAAAATGACTCTTTACCACTGTGGGAGTTATTTCTGAATCAATTTCTATGTGTAGTCAGACCATTGCCTTATTAAAGATCAAAATCAATACCAAACTAGAAGTAAACACTGTTAACAACTGAGACAACTATAACCTAAGTTATGTAACAAGTTATTGATTCTAAAAAATGGGAAATTATAAAAGACAGAGAAAAACATACACTAACATTATTTCCTAAGGAAATTTAACCAAAGTTAAAAATTCATCAGAACATGGATGCTGAGACTAGAAAATGTCTCAGCTGGTAAACACTTGTTCTCTTTGCAGATTTGAAAGACATGGTAACCAAGAGCAACATTACCTTACAAATATTAGTGTTAATAAAATCTTGTGGAGAACAAAAATGATGGCAGATTATCAATAGTATTGCCTTATAAAATGCCAGAGAACAGTGGGGAAACAAGTTTACAGGAATCTTGACAAGAACTCACCTAAATAAAGATATTACAAGGTTTTAAAGGATGAAATTGGAAAATAATGTAAGGAAATGGGAAAATATGTGAAAATGAGAAAAAATTGTAAACATTTCCATCATAATTCTTTTTTCCATTGGTAATGATGGAATAATCACATTTGTCCTCCATTATGATATTCAACAATGTACTACATAAGAAAGTAGAAATGATATGAAAGAAAAAAATGAGAGAAATACCTATAAAAGAACAAGTATATTCAGAAAAGGTTCATGATAGAAATGATGCAATTTTGAGGACATTCATGCATTTATTTTAAAGATATGTAAAATAGGAAAGGATAACAAATTCTTTTTAATTTTTTTATTTTTTTTATTAGACATTTATTAATATTCGTTTTTAATCTGTTTACATACTTTATGCCCCTACTTTCCCCTTCACCCCCCGCTCTCCCCTCCACCCATGGCCAACGCACATTTCTACTGGTTGTCCTTGTTCAGGGTCTATTTCCCATTCATGTCCTCCTCAGCCCATGCATTCAAGCAATTGTTTATCTTATATGTTTCCTCTCCTACAGTCCTTCCTCTGAATGTGGGTAGCATCTTTACCATAAATCCCTCAGAGCTGTCCTCTGTCATTGCAGTGCTGCTGGTACAGGAGCCCATTACATTTGATTTTACCATAGTATATCAGTCTCTGTGTACAATGTTCTTCTGGCTCTGCTCCTTTCGCTCTGCATCAGTTCCCGGAGGTCTCTCCAGTTCGCCTGGAACTTCTCCAGTTTATTATTCCTTTTAGCACAATAGTATTCCATCACCCGCATATACCACAATTTGTTCAGCCATTCCCCAATTGAAGGACATCCCCTCATTTTCCAGTTTTTTGCCACTACAAAAAGCGCAACTATAAATATTTTCGTACAAGTCTGTTTATCTATGAACTGTTTGGGGTACAAACCCAGCAATGGTATGGCTGGATCAAAGGGCAAGCAGTCTTTTATAGCCCTTTGGGCATAGTTCCAAATTGCCAGCCAGAATGGCTGGATTATTTCGCAACTCCACCAGCAATGCATCAATGTCCCGATTTTGCCACATCCCCTCCAACATTCATTACTCTCCCCTTCTTTCATTTTAGCCAATCTGCTAGGTGTGAGGTGATACCTCAGAGTTGTTTTGATTTGCATTTCTCTAATTATTAGAGATTTAGAACACTTTCTCATGTGCTTTTTGATACTTTTGATTTCTTTATCTGAAAATTGCCTATTCATGTCTCTTGCCCATTTATCAATTGAGGAATGGCTTGATTTTTTTATACAATTGCTTTAACTCCTTGTATATTTGAGTGATTAGACCCCTGTCAGAGTTTTTCGTTATAAAGATTTTTTCCCAATTTGTTGTTTCCCTTCTGATTTTGACTACATTGTTTTTGTTTGTACAAAAACTTTTTAGCTTAATATAATCAAAACCATTAAATTTACATTTTGTAATTTTCTCTAACTCTTGCTTGGTTTTAAAATCTTTCCTTTCCCAGAGATCTGACAAGTATACTATTCTGTGTTCACTTAACTTATTTATAGTTTCCCTCTTTATATTCAAGTCGTTCACCCATTCTGAATTTATCTTGGTGTAGGGTGTGAGATGTTGATCTA
>NC_058132.1:132626361-132664351 GCF_016433145.1 Gracilinanus agilis | reverse complement strand
CCCGGAGCTGCTGATGACTCGATGGGTGCCCCAAACTTGCTCTATTTCTTTTTAGCTGGGTTCGGAGCTATAGGTGAGTGTGGAGGGGGTGGGGGTGGGGCGGTTGCTCAGCTTGCGATTGAGTGAGAGCCCTTTTTAGCCTGGAAATGTCTCGATTCCACGTACCTTCCACACTGTGCCCTGTTGTGGGGTTCCTCCGTTCGTCTGGACTTGTTTTTATGTCCCCTTGAGGAGTTTTGTGTGTTTCGGTCAGGAGAGGTTAAGAGCTGCTTCTTACTCTGCCGCCATCTTAACCCGGAACCCCAGTAGATATTCTTAACTCTTAGTGTTTACTCAAATGGCATAGCAAAAATAATTGTTACAAACTATTCCGCACAAAAAGCTGTGGTATATTCTCTCATTAATATATTCAGAATCTGTAGGGGAATATGAGCTAAAAGGCACACATGTGTGGTGGAGAGTACATGTGGTCTAGGTATAGAATTACAAAACTACTATATCCTTTCTTTCTCTAGAAATTTTTCATAAAGTTTACTGAGGGCAGGATTTTGGTGTCAATAATAAATAATTGGTGGGATGGTTCAGCTTTCTAGCTTTTCACAGCACACAGCAATGGGTTGGTCTGCTATTGGACTCTGCTGGGTAAATTGCTTGACTGGGTTGACTCCTTATAAGTCATGGGGAAGTTCTGGACAGGTTGAGTCACTCATCTTCCTGGACTCGATAATGGGTAGTTCTAAGTTCCTACTGTCTCCAGGCTAAGGCTTAAATTGTCACAATGCATTTTCAGATGGTATATCATACTTTTCTAGAAAGGACAGAGCTTTGGCCTTGGATTGGCAGGGTCCTCTTCTGTTCTGTTCTCTCAGGATTGTAGCTCTAAAGTTTGTCACCTCCCAGGTAGGAGGTGGGAAAACTTTAGCCTTTCTAGTTTAATAGATATCAGATACCTGGTTCTGAGCTGGCTTTCCTCAATGAGGGGACCTCTTCTTAAATTATGGTAACCATCCAGTTACATTTATTAAATTCCGTTTTGGCTTTTCAAGGAATATTTGGGATGGGATGGAGGTAGTGAGGTGGTCTGCTTTGAGGCCAAGTTTATTCTTTCAGCTAGCCTTTTCATAAGCAATTGAGTTCTTCAAAGCCTCAGAATCCTATAGGGTATGGTATGCTTTATTCATACCTAAAAAATCTTCACCTTTACTTTTATTTTACTGCATGTGTCTTTGCCCCTTATGGCCTTCAGCTTTGCTGAAGCCCAAATAGGGCATAGCTTTCCAACTGTAACTGGGAAAAATCATATAGGATTGCTTCAAATATGTTACATCAGAGACAACTTTGTTCCAGGGACCTCTTATTATTAATATAAAGAAAGGCATAAATAAAATAGGAAGGAGTAAAACAATGGATAGAGTGCTAGGTATGGAGTCAGGAAAACTTATCTTTCTCAGTTCAAATCTGCCTCAGACACTTACTAGTTGAGTGATCTTTGGCAAGCAACTTAACCCTGTTTGCCTCAGTTCCTCTTCTGTAAAATAGCTGAAGAAGGAACTACTCTAATATCTTTTCCAAGATCCCTCTACCACCCATGGGATCAGGAAGAGCCAGGCAAGACAGATATGATTGAACATGAACAAAAATAAACAGGAGGATTTGTGCTTTAAAGGTGCTTGCCACTATTATTGAGGAAATCCAAAACAGAGGTGAAGGGAAGGATATATATAGATGGTGAGGTCTTCCATATAGTCTTGTTTGCAGGAGACACAGTAATAATTCCACTAAACCTCTAAGATGAGTGTCATGATCATTCAAAAAGAGTTTAGTCTAAATATGTATGTAGAAAAAACCAAACAGATAAAGAATGCCTATTTTCCATTCTATAATATACAGTTAAACAATCTACAGAGCTGATACTTCAACACAGATATTTTGAATGTACATAGATGGATGATCATCTGGGCCCAGGATTAAATTGGGTAGAATGGAATATATTTGGGAAATGGTCCAATGTTTTTAATGGTGTCCACTTTCACCTTGAAGCAAACAAATGTTTGCTGTATTATTATATTGAACTGGTCTCCTATTAAACAACTATTCAGTAATGCATAGAAGTTGAAAATTAGACAAAAAAGGTCATCAATAGATCAAGTGTGAGAAAATTTAGACATGATGAATTATACACTCCAAAAGAAAAAGATTTTTGGTACCTCAAATTTTGAGCCAGAATGCTGTCACCCATTCCATTACAAAGGTTTTTTGCATAAACTTCTTGACTTGTTCCAGCTATATTACCTGATTCTTCTTTGTATGTCTTGGTGTAAATTTGTCCTGTCTTAGTCACCATAAGCTCCTCAAAAGCAAGAATCAGATTTCAATTTCTTCAGTGTCTCTTAACATCTGTTTTCTGTACACGGTGATTACTTACTAATTACTGTTGCCATCTTAAAGACAGAATTTGTATTTCTAACAAGTGGTACCTGGTGTCTTTAACATTTAGCCACAGGTCTCCCTTGTCTGTTTCTTGGATGGCTGTGAAAAGCATAGCCTTCCTCAAGAAGAGAAATGAGTAAGCTATGTAGCAGGTTATTAGCTATTTCTGGGTCTGATCATTAATTCCTCTGGAAGGAAAGTCCCAGTACCAAAAAGGTTGAATGCCAAATGAATTTTTATTGTAAGGAATAATATACATTGAATTAATCTATTCCAGATACCCAGAAAAAGCAGATTTTATAAGATATTGTATGCATTGTTATATTTTACTAAATAAACATGAATAGTACATAAACATAAATAAAAATAATAATTAAATTAAATTAAATAATTTTAACTTAACTTTACCTGTATTGAGAGGAATTCATGACCTAAGGGTCTGATGGAGAGTAGAAATGTTATTGTGTGAAAGAGAAATTCCCTCTCATAATATCTGAGGGTACCTGCCCTTTTGGAGTTCTTTCTTTTTCTCTTTTTTTATCTTATCACCACTGAACTCTACTTGAGATTATAAGGATGATATTAGAAATTAAGTCTTGTTACATTAGTTTAGAGATAAGAAGTGGAAAAGCTGGCTTGAGAAAGAATTAGAAATTGAAACAGAGCTGAGACTGAGTGTCAGTTTCAAATGTTGAGTGTTTGGGGGAGGTAAAATGGTTTTTCCGTCCCACTTAGTCTCTGGGAGTGGCAGTTGCTCTCTCAGAGTGCTGGGGAGCAAGTGACATCTCTCTCTCTCTCTCTCTCTCTCTCTCTCTCTCTCTCTCTCTCTCTGTTTCTCTCTCTCTCTCTCTCTCTCCCCCTCTCCTCACTGTCTGAGGTAGAAGTAAAAGAGGGAAAAACCTGAAGGGACTAAATGATTTCCTTTTCCAACTTGGGAAAAACTAGTGACTGTCTTCTGCTGTTTTGTGAATTGTTTTACCTCTGAGAAGACCAAAGAAATACCTGGTCTTTGGTTTGGACTCTGAGTCTGCTAAGGCTTGGTTCTTGCTGAGGCTCAGCCAGCTAGCCTTTGTTATTTTTATAACTTTGAGACAAAGTTAATAATTATATACTTCTTATAAGAATAATAGTGGTAGTTTATTGTAGAATAGGGAAATTGTGGGTTAGTCAGATCAGGAAGGATCAGTGTAGCCTGTGGAAACAGGAGAAGCAGTTCCTTGCAGAACCAGGGAGCTTTATTTGGGTGGAGTTAGAATCCCTTAGAGTTAGAAATCCATTTATAGTCTTATATTCTCAATAAATAGTTTATTTTTGTATAAGAAGAGTCTCCTTAGTGTCCTTGCAACTGACCCTGAAGAGAAATTCACTTATGAGCTTCCCTTCACTTACGTAAACTAAAGATACTTTGTAAGCATAGCAAGCAGAGCATCTAATCAGTTATATCCATAATCAATTGCTTAATATTTTTACAAGATTCACCAGTTATAAGCTTCACAAGAAACCTATCCAATGATGTTTATTTTTGTCTGCATTTCAGAATTCCTCTAAAGTGGGAAATGGGTCATTTAACACATCTACAACTCTGTTCATTAAAACTTTATCAGGATGATATTTTTCAACAAAGTTTTGTACTTTGACCCATTTTGCACATATTTCATTGATTAATGAAATGTACATTTTCCTTTGCTTCTTCCTCACTTGAAGAATGCCCCCCCCCACTCTCACTAGTGGTTGCTACTCCCTTTGAAGTTCTTGCAACTTATCAGTGGTGAGCTCTTCTTTATGCTCCTGAACTAACATATGACCCTTCATTTTGCAGAAGTGGGTATATGCTTCCCAAGATCACAATGCCAATAAGCTTGTCAAATGCCAAGAAAACTTCAAAAATCATGACAAATTTTCCTCTTCCAATACCAAATTTGATGAGTTCCAAAACCATTGAGTCCCAGGGTTTGACTGGACTTGTATTCTGGGAGGGAAAAGAAGTGTGCCACAAAGGGAATGGCTGGAGGAGCTACAGAATGAAGGTGACAGGAATTTGTTTCCCTGTGCAATGGTGTACTTTGCTTTGCTTCCTTTTCTTCCAACTACTAGGATTGCCTGAGGATAGAGAGGATAACTTCCTTTTAAAGGCTTGCTTCTGCAGAAAAAAAAGGTAACATGTGATATGTGCCATAGGAGAAGCACAAGGCATAAAATTAAGATAAACTCCCTGAGTGGGAAGAAGGACTATTGTTTTTGTCTTGGTATCCTCAGAGATGAGAACAGTACCTTATATATAGAAGACACTAAATTCTTGTTGAATTAATTTGACATTTATATAGACTTTAAGGGTTCCAAAACTATTGTCTTAGTTAAACCTTACAATATGCATATAAGGTTGGAATGCAGATGTTATTATCCTCATTTTACAGCTGAAGAAACTGAGGCTCAGAGAGTATAAGCAATTTGTTCAAGATTACACAGCAACTGAGTGTTTGCATTTGAATCTTAATCTTTCCTAAAACTGAGGCTACCATAATATATTTTAAAGAAAGTACAGAGGAGGCAGCGAGGTGGCTCAGTGGACTGAGAGTTAGGTTTAGAGATGTGAGGTTCTGGGTTCAGATTCAGCTTCAAACACTTCCTAGCTGGGTGACCTTGGGCAAGTCACTTAATCTCCATTGCTTACTCCTGTAGAAAAGATAATAAATAATGGAGTCACCAGAGATGTTATAATAAATCTAAATGATTGTGGGTACACACACTGGCACACTGGGGTTTAGGAGAGACAGGACCAGGACAGGGAGACCAGAGCAGCTAAGCTGCTCCTAACTGACAAAGGGACTGTTGACCAACTGCCATCACTGGGCCAGAGACTGAACATGAACAGGCAGGTAAAGGTTTTAATAAGTTTAATTATATTTAACTAAAATAGAGGTGGGAAAGGGATTTCTATACTTAAACCCTAAAAGACAAACCCACAGGGCAAGCGGAGGATTTCCCTACTCTAATCTAGTGATCTAAGCAGGCAGGGCCCAAGGAGCAGTACAGTCGCTGGGAAGCTAATTCAAGCCTGGTACCAGCCAGACTTGAACAGCACAGCTATGGATCAGAGGCTTTGAGGGTTCTCACAATTTTCCAAAGAGGTTCACAGAATGCCAACATCCTAGGTGGTTCAAGATACCAAGTAGAGTGAGTGAACTTGAGGTGCTGTCCACCAGGTCTCAAACTCCTCCTCTGCTTGGTTCTGCTCTATAGGTCTTCTCCTCTTGCTGGAAATCCACCTCCTCTCAGGATCCCAAGGAAATCAGGAAGCAGGGTCTGAGATCTCCCAGGGCTGGCAACAGTTTTTGCCCACCACTAATGGAGTCTCTCTCTCAGGGCACACCCACACACTTCCTGCCCCTTCATTCCATCCTAGAATGCACCAGGCTTCCTGCTAGGTCAACCTAATCTAATACTAATCTAACCTAATACTAACTAATCTTCCTCACAACACTCCTTATCATCCTCCTGCCTTGAAACAAATACTTAGTATTGACTCTAAGACAGAAGGTAAAGTTTTTTTTTTAATTAAAGTACAGAGTTCTGAGTAAGGAAAGACCACTTGTATTTATCAGTAGGTATGTTTTCCCCTCTTAGTTTTAGTTCATAATTTCTTGGCATCTCTGTTCTCAGTTTGTTTATTGACAGTCATTTTCTTTTAATGATTTTTTATTTTATTGGATTTTTTATTGCAAGTTTCTTTCCCCAAAGTATTATAAATATTATTTCTGCTTTGTGTTTCATGTCATAATTTTTGTGTGTGCTAAAATCATGTTTTCTATTCTTTCATGCTCTCTCACAAATAAAGTTTCTCTTCCACTCCTGCCTTGCATTTTCTTTCTCCCATTTCACATTGTATTCAGAGCTTCTTCTTAACCTTTACTCTTCATGGACTTTGCAGTTATTAAAGATCCTGTTCTAGTCATACTTTCATTTTTTATTTCATTAGTAATCTAACAAAGAAGATTCACAAAACAAATAATGAAATCAAATATCCCCACAGAAGAATGAACATCTAAGCCAGGAAATCATTTGCATTTTTCCCCAAAGGAATTTGCTATTGAAAGATGCTTTTCCCAAAGAATTTAGGTACTATCACATGATAAAGCAGAGTTTTAAAGTGGATCCTGGAAATGACCAGGCTATATTTTTCATTTCAGCTTTTCATGTCTGTTATTATTGAATGAAGAGTTTTTTTTCCACTTCAGATTTGCTGTGTGGAAGAAATAAAGGAGACAAAAGATCTAGAGATTTGGGTCAGGAAAACCCGGATGCAAATCTTGCTTTAGGTACTCTAGTACAATGAGAAGAAATGTGGATTTCGAATCAGAGATCTAAATTTGAATCCTACTTCTGTAATTTACTATCCATGTCACGTTACTGTAGGGCTTTAGGGCTCATTACTTTCTGAGTCAGTTTCCACATCTGTAATTTTTTTTAAACCCTTACCTTCCATCTTGGAGTCACTACTGTGAATTGTCTCATAGGTGGAAGAGTGGTAAGGGTAGGCAATCAGGGTCAAGTGGCTTGCCCAGGTTCACACAGCTGGGAAGTGTCTGAGGGCAGATTTGAACCTAGGACCTCCTGTCTCTAGGCCTGGCTCTCAATCCTCTGAGCTACCCAGCTGCCCCCTACACATCTGTAATTTGAGGGGATTGAAGTAGATGCCTAGATGACTTCCCATGTACCATTTTGCATTAGGCATATAATCTTATCATTCTAATTATTGTGTGACCAGGGGCAAGTCACTTTCCCTCTGTGATGTTTCCTTATACTCCTGACATCAAGTGGCTGCTGTGAGGTTCAAAAGAGAACCTTCATATGAAGTGATACGAAGTAAAATAAACATAATTAAAAGTGACTTCAACAAGGAAAAGAAAAAGATTGTTATAAGGAAGATGAACTGAGTCACTGGCAAACTAATAATGGTTTCAAGAACACATTGTCAAACATACTTCCTTTTTGATGGTAGAAAGGCAGAGGACTACCAAACAAAACGGCATATACAGAATCAGACAAGGTCACTCAATTGTCTGCTTAATTGTTTTTCTTTGTTACAAAGGAGGACTCAGCCTTGAGGTGGGTAGAATGTGGTTATTTAATGGCCATAAGAGTAGTATAGAAAGAAAAGATATCAATAAAGCATAACCCTTAACTTTTATCTTAGAATCAATACTGTGTATTGGTCCCAAGGCAGATGACCACTAAGAGTTAGGTAATGGAAGTTGTGACTTGCCCAGAGTCATATAGTTCAGAAGTGTCTGAAGCCCTATTTGAACCCAGGATCTCCCATCTTTAGGCCTGGCTCTCAATCCATTGAGACACCTCATTGCCCCCAATAAAACTTTTTAAAAGTACTGCATTCCCAACCAAAGAAAAGTACATGACTAAGATGGCCTCCACTGTTAGGTGGCCCCAGATAAGTTATGTGGCAAAGTTATGCTAGTGGACCATGTCAGTGGGAATGGTATAAATCTTATCATCTCTCTGGGGTGGGAGGGTGGGATTCAATCGTGAGTTCTAGCACAAATCCTGCTGCTGGAACTCTGAATGGTCGTCAAAAGATGTAAGGTGACAGGGTGATGGAAGCAGAACCCTTGCTACTCTAATGAAATTTAAAGGGTTACTCAACCACCTCCAGAGACGTGACTCTTTTCTGAAGTAATAGAAATTAATCTGGCTTTGTAGCTGTACAACTTCAATAGATTTACAACTTCAGAGGGAGAGAAATCATTTAATCATTTAGTCTGGTAAGTTCAGCCAGTAAAGCAACACAGCATAAGGAGCTCTGGGGATGTAGTTCCCTCCACTGCACATCAAGAGTAACATAACTGTATGATTTCACATCAATAGTGATACAGCTTTTCAAGTTATCTACCAGGAGCTCCATGGGAATTTTCTCAGACCACACATTTTCTAACAGTATTGTGTATAATGACCTACATGGGTCATTACTGTGTAAAATCAGATTTCTCTGTGGGAAATTGCTATTATTTAATGAATGCCTTTTATAATTTATACACACAAGTCTAAATCTGGACAAGCTAGAAAAAGTAGTGTGTCATATGTAAGGCATATTCTTACCTTCGGTTCTTTTCAAAGGAAAAAAATGACTATTAGTTAGGAATTGTGCAGGTGAACCAACAAGATACAACAAGGAAAACTGTCAGCACCATAAGAGGAAGGTTTCTTAAATTGGGATCGCTGAAGTTGTTTTTGTTTTTAATATTTTAGTAACTGTAGCTCAGTAGAAATGGTTTCTCTTACAATCCTATGTATTTCATTTTCTATATTTAAAAACATCATTCTGGGAAGGGGTCCATAGACTTCATCAGACTATCAAAAGGGTCCATGACAAGCAAAAATGATTAATAAGCTTTGCATTGATTAGTCCATTCAAAATGGGCAAAGCATAAGGGAATACTCTTGGGAAAAGAACATTCTAAGCATGGAGGACAGAATGTGCAAAGCCAAGGAAACAGGAAATGAAGCTTTGTCTGTGAGGACGGGCAAGGAGGCTAGTATAATTGGATTGTTTAGTACTATTTGATCCTCATAATAAGCCTGGGAAGTAAGTGTCTATTTTACATATGGGGAAACTGAGGCAGAGTGGTGAGAAGATTTGCCCAGGTTCACACAACTAGTAAGTTCCTGAGGCAAGTATTGAACTATAGGTTTCTAACTGCTTTATCCACTGTGCCATTTAGCTGCCTAACTTAGTTATTTGTCCCCTGAGTCACTTGGCTGACATTTTTCTCTTCCCTCTCAAATTTTCCTGGAGGAATTTGGTTCTTTCTTAGTCTCTTTTACCTTCTATTTTTTTTATTCCTCTTTATGTGTATGCTATATCCTTCTTCCTTTGCATGAGAGTATAAGCATCTTGGTATAAAGAACTGCATCTTTCTTTTCTTTGCACCCTTTGTGCCTTAAACATACAGTAGGTGCTTATTTAAGTATTTGTTGAAATGAATTGAATCTAAGTTTTTTTTCCTAAAATTAAAAACAACTAGTGGGTGATATGCATTAAAATACAAAGATTTAAGTTTCATCTTCTTTTCCTTTCTCTGGAGGTGAAAAAATAAATCCATCATTCTAAAGGTAACGGAGGGAGGAAGAGGAGAAGAAGCAAGGAACTTAGATTATTTGCAAAGAGCATCATCAGTGGATGCATAAAAGTATTAACACTGTGTCTTCATGTTATGAAATACTACTTCCCTTTACAGTCTGTCTGTTAAGACTTGTATAGTTTGTGGGAGATTCTTAAGGCAAAAGCTCACAGAGGCTATGAGACTGACAAGAATGTTTGTTGATTTTTCTTTTGACCTATCAAATAATGGAGACCTTGAGAAAATAAACTATTAGTTAGGGAGAAATACTCTGAAAATAGGTTTATCTTCTTGTATTTCTAGCCCCAAATCTTAGCTTTCTCAGTTACAAAGGTGAAAATCCAGGCAATAACTATTTCTTAACACTAGTGACCTTGAAGGTCCCTGGAGGAATCAGCTAAATTAAAAATAAAACATCGTGTTGTTTTTATCAAAACCTTAAGTAGAAAATAAGCACCATGTCAATCCAGTGGCTGTTCAACTACACCCTTTATAACTCTAACCAATCTTAAGAAGATGTGCTTAGATTTACATTGTGTATATTTTAAACTGCCATCTTAGATTTTTCTGTTCCTATAAACCATGCTACAGCTAATCTTGCTTTAAATGATGCTGAGACAGAAGGAAAGAACAAGGTATTTTCTCTTTCCACACATAAGGAGCTAAGTTTTGAGCTCTGGCCCACTTCCAGACACTAGATCTTTTCGTCCCTTTCCCTCTCCTTCTCCCTTTCCCTCTCCCTCTCCCTCTCCTTCTCCCTACCCCCCTCTCTTTCTCTCTCTCTCTTCCCCTTGCCCCCTGCCTCAGAATGACTGACCTTTCAGTTTCACAAAAGAGACCAGATGAGACTCTTCTTTATGGTAAATAGTAAAATATGATGAAAAGACTGCATTGCCATTTTTCAACGCTGTTTGCTTTTCTTCCCCTTCAACCCTCTCTTACCACTGCTCCCTTCATTATTGTATTTCCCAGAAAACCATGTCTTCCACACAAACAGCAATGTTATGGGCTAAGACAGATGTGTCTTCAATGCTGCCATACCAAACTCAGAGCTGTTTTGTGATAGCATTTGAGGCATTGCTTCTACCTTTTGCTTTTTGAGATTTGGTAGATTTAGAATGATGCTAGGACATCACTGCCATAGAATGTGTGAGAGAAATGGATGTCTGACTAATTAACCCAAAAGCATTTATTGATCATTGTGCTAAGTATACAAAGACAAAAAAGAAATGGAACTTGCCCTCTCGGTGTTTACCTTCTATTGAGAGAAAATATGTACATCTATAAGTATTTTATTCCGAGGCTAGTTTGTGCTATAAACCTAGAGGCAAGAAAACTTGAGTTAAAATCCAGTCTCAGATACATGCTAATTTGCTGTGTGAACCTGGATGAGTTACTTAATTTCTGTATGACTGAGTTTCCTCATCTATAAATGAATATAATAGCACCTAGCTCCCAGGGTTGTTGTGAAGACAAAAATGAGTTATTTGTATAAGAGGTATTGTGTTACATGTTTTGCTTAGGTAGGTTATGTGTGTTCAAATGGATCTTTCTGCTTTTTTAAATATTCTTAAAATATTTTTTACTGATTACATGTAGATTCATTTTTAATAATCATTTTTGGACATTTTACAATTCATGTTCTCTCCCTCCTCCTGACAACAAGTGATATGATATAGGTTTATATGTGCTATCATGCAATATGTACTTTCATGTTTGTCATGTTGTCAAATGGATCTTTTTGGATGTGGCTAGCAAGGTATTTTGTACCACTAGATACATGTTCTTTCTTGAAAGTATCTCTTTCCATTCACTTCATCATACTATCTAATGTGGTACAGTGCAAAAAGTACTGGCTTTGGAGTCAGACATGGGCTTAAATCCCATCTCCAATGTATCCTTGAGCTAGTCAATCAATAAACATTTATTAAGTGTTTACTATGTGCCAGGCACTAAGCTAGATAATTTCTAGGTCCCTTTTAGCTGGAGATATATGATCCTATCATTCTACTTCTCTCTTTGATTAATTTTTTGCTATGTTTACTTTACTTCCTTCTCCCAAATATGTTACCACTTTTAGTTTTATTTTCTTCTACATTAAAAATTTTAAAAATCTGTACATCTCAACCATATTAGTGACTTCCAGCTGTCACCTACATATTGATGACTTTGATATACATCTACATGTTCAGTTCTGACATCTTGTATGAGTCCCAGTCACACTCTTACTGCTGCTATTTCTACCTGGGTGTACTACTGTCATCTCAAGCATTCTCTATGTAAAATCAGACTCATTTTCCCCCTTCCTAACTGCCTACCTTTAAAAAAATGATGAACCTTTTTTGTCGATCTTGATTGTTCCATTTTTGTCCACTCTTCCAGTTACTAGTGTTTGAAACTTCGATCATGCTTGGTTCTTCATTTTTGCTTCTCTTCCTTCTTTTCTCCAAAGTAGCCATTAAGTATTATCAAATCTTCCTCTGTAATGTCTTTAAAATCTATCCCTTTATTTCCATTCCTCCTGGTGCCACCCAAGTACCTCCTCATGTTGCCTAGATCAGAGAGATCCCTAGGTTGTCTTGGTTCACAGCACTATTAGTATTTGAATAATTTTTCATGGCAACTCTAGGCCAAAATAAATTCTTGTCTATTAAGTAGTTAGATCCAAACAATTTACAAGTATTTATAGCCTACTGACTTACTATTTGAAAATATAACACACATATTATAAAACATACATATACCAATAATTTAATATTTTATTTCATTCTTATTCTTGTTGTTCAGCTGTTTCTCAATTGCATATGACTCTTTATGATCTTATTTGGGGTTTTCTTGGCAAAGATACTAGAATGGTTTGTTATTTCCTTCCCTGGATCGTTTTACAGATAAGGAAACTGAGACAAACAGGCTTAAATGACCTGTCCAGAGACATTTAGCTGTTAAGTGTTTGAGAAGAGATTTGAACTCAGGATCTTCCTGACCCAGGCCTGGCATTCTATCCTTTCATTTTTAAATTATCACAATTACTAGAGAGATGTGTATACCTGTTAGGCAATGAACAGATTCTCAAACTTTGAAATCATATTGGGCATCACCACTTTCATGTCTTCTTCCATATTGTTGTGTGTGTGTATGTGTGTGTGTGTGTGTGTGTGTGTGTGTGTGTGTGTGTGTGGTATTTTTTTACATGGTTACTGCTTAAAATCCAGGTTCACAAAGATTTGATGTTACCAACATCAAAATTTGACAAATTACTTGTGTAGCTGAAAGTAGAAGTATCCAAAAACACATTTCAAATGTTGGGGGGCATCACAGAAAGAAATGAAGCACAATCAGATGCTGAAACTGTGAATTGCCCCTACTGTCTGACAAATGTGAAATACTACTATATTTCCCTTCAAAATTTGAAATACCTTCATAGCACCCTTCTGAGTTCATTGCATTGTACAGTTTGGAAACCCTGGGCTTCAAGACTACTTCAACCCTCTTCTTACTGGTATCCTTATCTCCCATTTGTTCATACTCTAGTCCATCCTGCACAATTGCCAAAGAAAACTTTCTAAAAACAGGTTTGATCATGTCACATCCTTTCTTAGAAAAGGAGAGTGGCTTCCCAAGGTCTGTGATAAAAAACAAATGAACAAAAAACTACATATGCTTCAGGGTAGCATTTTTGTTGTTGTTGTTTTCAGTTATTTGGGTCTTATCTGATTTTTTTGGGATCCTATTTGGGGTTTTCTTGGAAAAAATATTGGAATAGTTTGCCATTTACTACTCTAGCTCATTTTAAACACGAGGTAAAACTAAGGGAAACAAGGTTAAAATACTTACCTAGGGTCACACATCCAGTAAGTATCTGAGGTCTGATTTGAACTCTGGTCTTCCTGACACCAGGTCTGGTATTCTATCCATTGAACCACTTAGCTTCTAACAAACTAGACTAATCTATATTTCTGCTCTTTTCGCCACTTAGCACTCTCTTGATAATTATACTATATCACAGCTAAAGTACTTACCATCTCCCAAACAAGAAATATGTTTTCCTTCTACCTGGAATGTCCACTGTCCTTTGAAAATACATTTCAGATGCTAACTCCATCATTTTTCTCTGCCACCACAATTAGAAAGAATTTCTCCCTTTTCTGAATTCCTATATGATGATTATACACATTTTATTAAATGTTCATATACTGTCTCTTATTCTCATTTTTAATATGGTTTCTCTTACCTGGCATATTATAAGCCTCATAAAGCTAGGGATGTGTATCCGCTGTAGTACCCAGCACAGTGTATCATCTTAGGGACTGGGTATTTGCTTTTTTTTATGTAGCTTTTTACAGAGAATCATAGGATCATTGATTGAGAGTTAGAAGGGACCTTAGAGAAGAGGGAACTGAGGCTCAAAGTGGAAAAGTTCCTTGCTCAACTTGTTCCTTTCACAAAGTTTATAGGTAGCAGAGCTAAGACTTGAACCAAGGTCCCCTGGCGCCATATACCTAAAACTCTGTTCCTAAGGCATGCTGCTCTTCTCCAGAACAGTCACTCAATAAATATTAGTTAAGTAAATGAATGAAAAGAAAGATTTTATGACTTTTTCCTATTATGTATGTACCGAGCTCTTGATTGATAGCTCTCATGGGTAACCTTTTCAATGTAAGAATAATTTAATCCATCTTGGAGCTTCAGCGTATAAAGAAACAGGCACTGGACTAGAAATGAGAAGACCTGAGTTTTAGCCATTGCTTTGTCATTCACTCAGACCTAGATTTATACCACAGTCTTAGGCAAATTGGATAATCTTACTTTTTCTGAGTCTCAAATGTAAAATTAAAGGACTTGATTAAGGAATATCTAGGGTCTTTTCCAGCTCTAGTGTTCTATAGTGTTTCCTATAGATTCAAAGCAGAAATCTTCTTACTTTTTATTATTCTCACTTGCTCGCTGTTATCACTCCTTTTAAGTAGTTCTTCAGAGAAAAGGTGCTAACCATATATCTGTGACCCAAAGGTAGTATATAGGGGGCCATGCCTCTATATGATTTTTTGGGGTCCTGAGCGGCGTGGTGGCATAGGATGGTTAAAGCAGGAGAAAGAAAATGAGAACAACTAGACTAGTGGTTAGCCCATGCTGTTCTAACGCAATGGGATTTGGACTTTATTTTATACTGGTTTCAAACAAAGAACACAAAGAAAGAATAACAGCTGTGAATGGGGTTACAAATCATACACAATCCATTAAAGTCTAAAAAGTAGAGATATAGGTGCAAGGACAAGGGCCAAATTCCAACCACCAATTAGTAGGGGTTTACTTCTGGGAGCAGAAATAAATTTCATGGAGATGTTTACTAATTGCGTTCTGCCTTGATTTACAGATCTGCACCTGGTCAGATAGTCTGGACTAAATTGTCTGGCTCCAATCCTTATCTAAGTAATATATTTTTTAGGGTTTGGACTTCTTAATTATCAAGGAGAGAAATTGTTAACTCAGTAGCTTCTGGTCTGAGTATGGACTTTCCAATAACTCTATAATGTTTTTCCAATAAGAAAAGGCATGGATCATAAGAGGTGTCAAAAGAGGGGTCTCAGATTTTTATCTATTCTCTTATTGGCTTCCCACAGTAGTAGTCATTGTTTTTCCCAAAACACACTGAAGTACACACACACACACATACACACACACAGAATTATGTGTTAAATATATAATAATTGCAAATGTATCCACAAGACAAGAAGATAAAAATTCTTCCACCACAACCCCCCCTTCCATATACTTAGACACACACAGATACATACCAAGTTTTCATCATATAACATTAAAGAGAACTTTACTGCTTAAAAGTTTCACTTGGCATCCTATTTCCCAATCCATGCTTGGCAGAGTGGACATAAGTAAACATGGATTTTGTGACTCTTCAGAAATAGAGATCCTTCCCTCCTCACTCCATTGCAGTGACTCAGCCTGAATATAATGCCTATTCCAGAAGAAGTAGCAAACACTGATTCTGACAGAAAAAGACAGCAACTGCAAGGCAGTGGTGATATGAGTCTTGGGAAACACCAAAGACTCAAACATCCATTTGGTGCCACTGGATAAGATGGAGCAATATCAAAGTTGAGAGAAAGAAGACTAGAACAAGGGTGAAGACATATATTTCCCCTCAAATTTTACTCAGGGCAGGTATCTGGCCAATCCCAAAATAAGGATGCTGAGGATATCTGACCTTGAGGAGATAATATCTGTGCAGCACTGGAGGGTTCAAAGAGTGAGGAAGAATCCCAGAGATGAATAATGGGAAATAGAAGGAGAAAAACTGAAAGCCTAAATTTTCAAGAAGAAAATCTAGTATAACAAAAAATTATAAACTGAGAGAATTATAAAAACAAAAGAAGACATGGGAGTGGGATAGAGAGTTAATTACTGTAATGAGGGAATGGTCAAGATTAAATAACATATATCTGTAATGAGCAAGTTAGCACGGATTTGTGATTTCTTCCAGTTCTATTCTGCCACATATCAATAGGATTGGAGTTACATTGTAAGAGTAATCCAAGGTTGGAATCTGGCAAGACAAGAGTAGCACTAAAAGAGGAGAGCAAGGGATTTGAGAATAGAGGATGTTGAGTTGAACTAATTCACTTAGAGGTCAAGAATAGGAAAGTGGGAGACTATAGCAAAAATTGGGGTACCTGCCAAAATACTGAGGGCAGAAACATTAGATTTCAAGGTAAAGATTGAATATAGGTTTAGGAGTAATATTAGGTAGAAATTGAATGACATGAGATAAAGGAATGACAAAGTTCTTGATACTGGAAATGGAATACTTGTGAATAATGGAAAAATGAAGGATACCTACAACTAGGTCAAGGGTTGTTGAGAAGATTGGGGAAATGGAAAGTCAGTGTATCAGAAGGGATCATCAATCTGTAAAATGATATCTCCTAGAAGACAGGAACTGAATCCATTGAGAAGGTTGGGAAAATGTCTTAGGAGTCAGTAACTATAACTACATGATCTGAATGGGTGAGAAATTTGGATAGAGTGACTCTCAAAGGAGGAGATGTTGTTGAGTGATGGTGGTAGCAGGAATATTTGAAAGTAGGG
This sequence comes from Gracilinanus agilis, assembly GCF_016433145.1. Classification (NCBI taxonomy): domain Eukaryota; kingdom Metazoa; phylum Chordata; class Mammalia; order Didelphimorphia; family Didelphidae; genus Gracilinanus; species Gracilinanus agilis. The sequence continues at coordinate 132,647,684 of NC_058132.1, read as the reverse complement.
ATAAGTGAGAGAAGAGAAGGTTATTTCAACTTTCTTTCCAGGACGAGTGAGTCACAAATTATGAGTAATTAAATTTATATCTTTCCTAACACCTATCATAGTATTTTGCATGCAAGAAGTGCTTAAAATACATGTAAGAACAATACATGAGAAAATTAATGAGAAGTTATTTTATGTCACCTGGAAACTGCAATTGGTAGGAATCCTGAAACATGCTAAGTAATTAGAAAAAAATGTGATTGATAATAGTCTATATTGTTCTTAGATTGAAAACTAAAGTATTACAAAACTGATCAATAATATAGACTAGATTTTGGCCCCACTAATAACTCTAAAAGGGCAACTAGATAGCACAGTGGATAGAATTCCAGCCGGGAATTAGGAAGATGTTTTTCTGAGTTCAAATCTGGACTCAGACACTTAATAGTTGGATGACCCTGGGCAAGTCACTTAATCCTGTTTGCCTCAATTTTCTCATCTATAAAATGAACTGAAGAAGGAAATGGCAAACTTTTCTAGTATCTTTGCCAAGAAAATCCCAAATGTGGTCACAAAGAGTCAGATACAACTGAAAATGACTGAACCACAAAGTAACTATATAAATATATTATAACCTAGCTGAAAAATTCAGTAAAAAAAGATCAAACTCATACACTCAACAAAAGGTGCTGCAATCCCATCATTTTAGGGATAATTGTACAAAGCTACATCTAATGTATAGCTTAGAAAAGGCAAAGTGTGGCGAGACAGAAGGCAAGTAGTAATTGAAAATAAAATGAATGACATTAAACATGATCACAAATGTAGAATAATGGAAAATTTGGTATATGATAGGTAGAGAATATATATGGCAATCCAGGAAACAATTAAATAGATAATTGGATGATAAGAAAGATTGGTTACTATGAATTATACTCAAAGGCATAATAATACTCCTAAAATTATCACCATTCATTAACCCTCAAATTGTTGATAAAATTTGATGGAGAAATTAATTTAGTACTATAATGTAAGCAAAAGCCTAAGAATATTAAATAGCTACTACAAAGTACTAAGACATAGCATTATTAGCAAATTATAAACAATGGCCAACAAATCAGATATCTTACAATCAATCAAACTAAAAATGTAGTAGGAACGTGTGTGTGTGTGTGTGTGTCTGTCTGTCTGTCTGTCTATGTCATTTAGTAGAAACATCTGAAAAATCTGGAAACTGAGGAATTTTAAAGTGTAGTACTGCTTAAAAGTTGGCAAGTTTGATGCTAGATATATTTGTCTATGTAAGGTAGGAATACAGGAAGAAGGGTAGAAGAAAATTATTTTTCTCTTAGCTTTTGCCCTTACTTAGATTCATTTGCATGACAATCTTGAGAGTCTTATGATAAGGTGGATTTTTAAATCCTAGTTTCTATACAACTCCTCACAGAGACCCCAAAATGGCTTTTTGGTAAGCCCAGGAAATTCTCACTAAATAATCTGGAGCATCATTCTTTGGGTTGGTATGGAACACAGAAGTTAGTCAATCAACCAAAGAATAGTTTTAATTATTTTTAGTCTAGCTTTTAGATCTTAGTTTGGAACCAGTCTGACTGGCCCATTAAGTGGATATGGCAGCTCCTACTCTATGATTAAAGAGTTATCAGTTGCCTTTGTCAAGGAGACTTTTTAATCACTTTGTCTGGCAGATGGAAGCTGAGATAGCTAGAAAGTGGCCCTGAAATGTAATCCTTCAGTTGATAACTACAGTTGCAATTAGTAGGTGGCAACAGTAAGAACTTTACAACAGAATGAGCAAGAAAAAATTTGGTACCACATGGAGATCAGCACAGGCATGAGGCTCAGCACTGATGAACCATTTAGGGTAAAGCAAGCCAAGAAGTATATAATGTGATAACACTGAAAGAAGATATCTGTATTAGATAGGTATGTACTTTGGTGAATATGTTTTAGTCAATCATATTTCCTATGTATATGCCTAGATCACTTGTATTCTTTACATCCACATATAGTGGCCATACATGTTCTCTGAATGCATGCCTATATGATATATAATCCCTATTTATGCCCATACATACACAACCACTCTTCCTCTGATGGTGTGTGCATTAATGGAGAGTGTGTCCCAGTTTTATAAAGGAGGGGCAGGGCAGTATTCTATTGCTATTTTACTTGTGATATATTATTTAATCAAGTGCCTTTGATTTGGATTGTATCCTCTGGTTAACTAATAAAAGTTAATTCATTATTGAGGTCTCATTCATATGAGATGTGGACTCATAGAGAGTCGTGTATGTGTGTGTGTGTGTGTGTGTGTGGGGAGGTAATGTTTCCAGAAAGCTGGATAGGGTCAGACACATGTGAGAACGCAGAAATAATCATCCGTCTTGGACTAACTGGTCTGAGATATGGTGTCATCAGGACCTGGGCTGTTGAGGATGGTGTAGGTCTTCATTAGTACAATCTAAATCTGAAAAGGAAAAGAGTCAGTCAGTTATCTAAGAAGGAAGAGATCAACTGCAAAATTATTCAACCTAGCCTGAGAAAGAAAGGAGTATTTACTTATAGACTTCAATAGTTTCTCATGATTTCTTTTAAATTTTTTGTTTTTTATTTTAGTTTTATTTTCAGTTACAATGCTTCTCTCTCACTACTTCTTTTTTTTTGTGGTTTTGTATTTCATTTCATTTAAAAATTTTTATTTTAGTTCCGAATTCTTTCCCTTCCTCCCTCTTCCTGCCTCCAGTGAGAAGGCAAGAAATATGATGTCCATTATACATATGTAGTCATGAAAAACCTATTTCTTCATTAACTATCTCATGATTTCTAAAACTCAATGAGTTGAATGTCCTTGAAAGGTTTCAAATAGGCGTGTTATGGGAAGAAAAGTTGTTTCAGTTTACTCCTGCTGCCCTCTGTCTGTTCTTCTTAAATGGGAAATAACATCTGGCATCATCTGGGCCACTGGAATGTTTGAGCGTATATTTTTGGACAGTTCAAATAACTGGCACTCCTTCCAATTTTAAATCAAATTTACAGAGCATTAGTGCTGCATCCAGTCAAATTACCATTTTATAGTTGAAAAAAACAGATCTAGGCTAGATGAGTAACTTATCTAGTTGGCCTCAGCCAGTAAATAGTATGGTCAAGACTAGAATTCAGGTTTCTTAACTACTAATTTGAGGTCCTTTTGCCATTGTGATGGACTGATTTACATGCTTCTGTATGAACAAAGATTAAAACTGTGGACCCTCAGATTATGTTGGATCAATAAAACAATCCCAGCTTTGCTCATATTTGTAGGAAGATAGATAAAATATCTTGAATGACTTTAGACATTCCAATTTTTAAATTTAATTTTAAATTAAATTTATTTGTTTTAATTATTTTATTTTACCAGCTCCAAACTCCTTTTATAAATGAGGAAACTGAGGCTCAAGGACAGAAAATGACTTACTCTAGGTCACAAGAGTAATAAATGGAAGAGCATGATTCAAATACCACTTCAAATCAGGGATACTTTCCACCTTATCTTCCACACAATACCCTCACCCCCACCACCAGTTCTTCTCTGATTTTAGGAATTGTGACTCCTGATTCTAATTTTCAACACATGAAGGTGTCCATAACTCTCTTATCAGAATGTGAAGTTCCCCCAAATCTCTCAAGATAAAATTCCTTTAATTTACTTTTGAAATAAAAAAGCAAACTCAATTTTCTCCACTACCTCAAACCTCTGCTTTTCCCCATCTTGGCAGTACAAATCATAGAGGTTGGCATGAGAGGCTGGTAAATGCCATGTCAAATTATTCATTCAGCCTGTATTTTAATGCCTTTACCAATTTACTTATTCAATTCCATTTAATAGTCTTATACAATCTTCTCTGGGGAACCCAACTGTCATTGCAAGAATCATTGATGTAATGTCACAAGGTCTTCTTGGAAACTTATGGTGATGAATCATTTTCCTTAGGGCAATCTTCAATCATCTCTGACCCACTTGATGACATTCTTTTCCTTTATTTTATTCATATATAGACTATGAAGAATACATATATTTTACAAATCAAGACACTAATATCCTCTCCACACCAGCAAAGCTATAAATCGTAACTATCTCAAGGGCAGACATTTGATTATTACATTTATGATTTTCAAAGACTCCCAAGTTTGGGAGGAACCTCTGCAGCCATCTGTACTAACATGAAAACTGTATAGGAGTCCTTTTTATTTTTATCTTTATTAGCAGTCACCTAACCTTTGCTTCAAAATCTGTGGGAATCTGGAAAAAATATTTTCTGGAGAGTGGGGTAGGGACCTAGTCTTTTTTGTGGTATACTAGTTCTGCTTCCGTCTCATCCTTTCCTCCTGCCAGTACCCACTCCCTTTTCTGGAAAGTCCTTGGAATTTTACACACCAGAAATTTTCATCTTCTGTGTCACCATGCTAATTAGAAACTCCCAGTCTGTGACATCAGAGATGGGAGTCCAAACAGATGTGCCCTGCTTTGGACTCTAGTTGTATGTTTGTCTTATCAGTAACTGGGATTGAATTCTTTCTACCTGTGAACTCTGTCTTCTTCTTGTCCTTTCCTCCCATACCCTACTTCCTCATGCCATTATTTGTCTCCATTTAAACAGTATGACTTTTTGCCACTCCCTACCTACCCTCAAAATAGACCTCTAAAGTGGGCATCTATATACAACTAGCTTCCTTACCTCTCATAGTCTTACCTAAAGGGTGTCAAATAAAGGATCTATTGTTTTGCTTTAATGGCCTAATTCTGTAATGACATTTTTAACTTCCTAGAAATGAACCAGCTTAATAGAGTTCAGTTTTTGACTCCTGATAGCAGGTGACATCAATAAAAACCTTTTGTGTATGCACCTTTAATATATGTATATTTATTCATTATATGCATATATGACTATATTCTACACAAAATAAAATATATACAAAAAAGCTATTTAAGAAAGATGAGATAAAGGTGAAATAAATAATATACTAGTCTTGGGGCATGAAGATCTGAGTTCAAGTTCTACTTATGACACATAAAGGTTATGCTATTCTCCCATAGCTGTCATAAACTTAATTTGCCCCAAATTAAATTCTTTTCCTTTCCTGTCCCCTCCCCCCATATAAACCCTTCTCTCTGGTCCACTTTCTCCTTTACTGTTGAGGGTATCACCATCTTCTGGGTTATCCAAACTTGCAATTCTTCATGTCACTCCATCTACTTCTCCATTCCATAAACTCTAGTGGCTCCTCATTATCTCTAGGATCTAAATTTTTAAAATCTTCTTTTTGATTTTATGGCCCTTCTTACTGGCCTTATTACTTTTTTTGTCTTAAATCTTACCCTATGTACTCTGTAATTTAGTGACTTTGGCCTCCTTGCTATACTTTAAACAAGACAAGACACAACTTTCATGACTCAGAGCATTTTCATAGCTGGCTTTGATGTTCTCCCTCCTCATTTCCAACTCTTGGCTTCTTTTTTTTTTTTTTTTTTTTTTTGCAGATTTTTTTTTTAACCCTTGTACTTCGGTGTATTGTCTCATAGGTGGAAGATTGGTAAGGGTGGGCAATGGGGGTCAAGTGACTTGCCCAGGGTCACACAGCTCTTGGCTTCTTTTAAGCTTTAGTTAGAATCCTGGGGACAGCTGGATGGCTCAGTGGTTTGAGAGCCTGGCCTAGAGACAGGAGGTCCTAGGTTCAAATCTGGCTTCAGACACTTCCTAGCTGTGTGTCCCTGGGCAAGTCACTTAACCCCCATTGCTTAGCCCTGTTTCAAATAAAATTAATATAGAAAGATATATAAAAGATATTAGGGTTAAAAAAAAAGAATCCTACCTCCTACAAGAAGCCTTTCCCTATCCCCTTTAATGCTATTCCCTTCTCTCATGATGATCTCTAATTTATTTTGTATATATCTTGTTTGCACGTAGTTGTTTTCATATAATCTCCTCCCTTAGATTGTGAATTCCATGAGTGCAGAAATTGCCTTCTCCACCTTTCTTTGTCAATCCAATCTACATTCCCAAATTTCATATAAAATATTATGAATGACTTTGAAGGGCCCTTATATAACTTTAAATCTATTTTCCTATGATGGGGGTTGTACTGGATCACCTTTGAAGAGGGCCCTTTCAGGTTGTTACCCTAACTATAATTTAACCTTTTATTTCAGCGGTTCAAAGATTTAGAGTTGGAAGGGATCTTTGAGGTTATCTGGTCCAATCCTCTTATTTCACAGATGAAGAAACCAGAAAAGTTGCAATGTCACTCCCAGATATCAAATGTCAGAACCTATTTTTGACTCCCTGCCTTTGCCTCCCATCCCTTTTCACTCTGCACAAAGAACCTGCTCCTAGGTGGGAGAACAAAGGAGGTAGTTTACAATCTGGATGCTGCTTAAATACATATCCCATACCCACATCTTTTATGCTCAGAGGAGTTTTTTTTTTTTTTTTTTTTTTTTTTTTTTTTTTTTTTTATTTTAAACCCTTAACTTATGTGTATTGACTTATAGGTGGAAGAGTGGTAAGGGTAGGTAATGGGGGTCAAGTGACTTTGCCCAGGGTCACACAGCTGGGAAGTGTCTGGGGCCAGATTTGAATCCAGGACCTCCCATCTCTAGGCCTGACTCAATCCACTGAGCTACCCAGCTGCCCCTCAAAGGCCAGTTCTAAAAAGGGTTTCAGGATGAGGTTGAGGGAAAGGTGGTGTCAACCTGGAAAAACACAGAAAGAACCATGAACAACAGTTACGAAGAACAAGTCTTTAATCAGAACAAGAGAGACAGTTTTTATGGTCATCACACAGAATCATAAATATGCATCACACAGAGCTAAGCCCTGGGACTCTGGGAACAATGTCTCTGGGAAAATGAACCATGAATGGGAATATTCTTGAACTGAAGAATTTGGGATCCTAAATACACTGTGGGGAATAAAAGGAAAAGAAGGATAAAGGATTGGCTTACCTGGAGACTAGGGAAGGAGGATCCAGCCAGAGGCTGGAATACCTGGGAGAGGCCTAGATACAAGGGGTGAAACTTCTTAGGCAAGAGAGAATTTAAGATTTGATTATCTCCATCACTCTATTCAGGGTGCTGAATGGGTGCTTGATGGCTTGTTGTTCAGCCTGGGACAAGGGTCAGTCTGAGAGTTCCTAGAAGGCAAGTTCCCAAGGGACAAAGGTAAATTTTGGGGTTCCACAGAATAAGGCTATCAGTGGGAAGAGGCATTCTAGGATAACAGACAAGTTAATCTATCCTTTAGTTCCAACCACTTGACTTTAGTCAGCGAGGTCTTCTCCTTAGGAGAAGAAATGGAAAGAACCAGACTTGGTGAGCCTAGTAGGGGGAGGAGAGATTAGGGCTGGAGCTGGCAGGGTGGAATTGCTTCTGATTGGACGCCCTCCCCTCCTTCCTTAGTTGCTGCTAGCTGCCTTGGCGGGGGAAGGGGTGCATAGCCGCTACAGTGACTCCACCTTGCGGGTTTGTCGCGAGAACACCCGAGGAGCCCTGCGTTTAGGGCCTCCTATTGGTTGGTGTGTTCATTACTCATCAAATCAGTCACCTTGCGCCTCAGCGCCTTCATCCAATCATCTTTCTCTGGGCGGAGCCGGCAGTGACGCAGCCTGCTTGGAGCTCGCGGGAAAAGTGCGCGGGCGCGGGGCTTTCAAGCTCTCTGAGGAGGTGCAAGTAGGCCAACATGAGCCTCTGGGTGGACAAGTATCGGCCCACCTCCTTGGGGAGGCTGGATTATCACAAAGAACAGGCGGCCCAGCTGCGGAACCTGGTGAGCGTTTTGCCGGCCGGTTCGGGGCCGGCGAGGAAGAACTTGGGCTTGGGGGAGGGAGGACTTGACCCCTTCCTCCTCATTTCTCCCCACTATCTGGGAGAAGTGCTTGGTGGCGGGGAAGGGGAGCGGGAAAGGGATGAGAAAGGAGGTGGCCCTTGAGGGCTTCCTTCTTCCTGCTCGCAAGACCGGGGTCTGAATCTTAAGGGGCCGAATTATGACAGTCCATAAAACTTCCCTCCCCCTCGCTCCCCTTCAGGTGAAGGGCAACGACCCAACCTGCTAACCCCACTCCCCCGCTTCCCACTTCAATTTACCTGTCAGGTTGATTAGTGAGTCAACAAACATCATTAGTCCCCTATTATGTATTGAGTTGCGCTGAAGATTAAAAGAAAAAACAAAGGTTATAAAAAATAAAAACAGTTCCTTCTCTCAAAGGAGATTAACATACACATGCAAATACAAACAGTGTGGAATAGGTGGAAGATAGCCATACACATACCATTTTTTCTTGTTCTGCCTAGTTTCTTTGACTTAACTGGAGTAACACTTTATTTGATTTTTTTTCCTCTCGAGACTGATCCCTCAGACTTAAACCTAGGACTTCTTTTTCACCAACAGACATGCTGCTTTTATAGTGGGAAAGCTGAAGGACAAGAGTTGGATGGTTTTCCCGGAGTAATTTAGCAAAAGAATTCAAGGTAGGGGGCAGCTGGGTAGCTCAGTGGATTGAGAGTCAGGCCTAGAGACAGGAGGTCCTAGGTTCAAATCTGGCCTCAGACACTTCCCAGCTGTGTGACCCTGGGCAAGTCACTTGACCCCCATTGCCTACTCTTACCGCTCTTCTGCCTTGGAGCCAATACACAGTATTGACTCCAAGACTGAAGGTAAGGGTTTTTAAAAAAAAAAAAAAAAAAAAAAAAAAAAAAAAGAATTCAGGGTGTCTGTTTCTAGGAAATTCTGTGATAAAAATGAAACACTAAGTATGTATATTGACTGTAGCATCATGCAAAATGGGAGAGGGAATTGGGATGGGGTTGACTAAGGATATATATACTCATAGGTAATAAAAGGTAGAATGTGATAAATGCCATAAGAAAAATAGGGGGAGAAGAGTTATGATTTTCCAGAGGAGGAAAAGAATAGTTCTGATTGCAGAAGATCAGTGAATTAGTTAAGCATCAGGTGGCATTTAGACTGGACAATATTTTGACAAATAGAGGTGGAGGGAGAGTGACAAAACACAAACAGTATAATGTTAATTCATGTTAAAGCACTTTACCCAGATTTGCCCAGAATGATGGCATCTGACATTTCTGGTGGCATCCTTGTACAGTAGGTAATGCAAGTGTTATTGTCCTGTTTTCACACATAAGGAACAGAAGAAGTGTGGGGTAGAGGATAGTAATTAGTAAGAGTATTTATAGAACAGTTTTGCAAAGTGCTTTACAAATATTTAATTTTATCCTCTCAACAAACTTGGGAGATAGGTGCTGTTATTATTATCCCCATTTTACAAAGGAAGAAACTAAGGCAGTCACTGGAGGATTTAGAGCAGGGAAATGACAGCTTATTTTAGGAAGGTTACTTTGTCAACTCTATGTAAAAATATTTAGACAGGAGGAAGTAGGAGAGAAATGGCTCTTGGTCTGGAGCCAGTTGCATTTTATTTGTCTTTTGTATCCTCAGAATTTCAATCTTGAAAGATACTCATTCCTCTACAGCTGATTGTCCTGTCTCAGGATATGATGTCCTATCTTATCTCTGAACTATTTGAAATCACTCCTCTACATTAACTACTTTATAAGTCAGAGTATTCCCAAAATTGCTGGTTTTATCTGTCACAAACTCCAAGATGGTTTGGCTACTCCCTTCTAAGGTTTCTATCCTATTGTTATCAACTAGTTCTTCCTTATTTGTAAGAACTAAGTCCAGAAGAAAAATATCTGTCAATGTTTTCTCTATTGTTTCTAAAAAATAAAATTGTCAGCAAAACTAAATCAACAATTTTTCAGCTCTTTGCTTTAAGTAGAAATCAACTGCCAGAAAATATGTGAATAGATGATATCTCCCATCTCAGGTTTACATCTTACCTCAGTTGTCAGTATTGCAATCTATGTTGTGAATTCATCCTCAATTTCTTTCAGATGTCCTGGTAGCCTGTAGTTTAAGTCCACCACTATATTGATTTTTGATCTGCAACCAAATGGTCACTACAGTATCAGATCCAAGGATTGCTAACTAGGTGGACATCTTTTTGATCTACGTAACTTAAATTTCATAGCATCTTAATTTTTCAATTGTTGAATTGACTCTTCTTACCTAATCTGTTCTTGATCATAGTATATTATTCTGTTGTCTTAATCAGGAGTTACATAATATCAGGAGCCCAAACTTGTGAATCTAATTAAAGCTTCTTGGGTTCTGTGAACTTTTGGGGGGTAATATTTTGATTACTATTTTAATATAATTGATTTACCTTTTAATTCTATATATTTGATTTTATCCATTTAAAAACATTATTCTTAGACGTCTTTATATTGCAACAGATTGCAAAAAGGGCTCATGACACAAAAAAGATGAAGGACCCCTAATTTAAAACTATTTTTTTTCAAAGCAGTAACCTAATGGCTACATTTTTATTTTTAAAATGCTACTGTTTGTAACATTTTCAGAACTTCTCTTTTATCATTTCCTTCAGAGCCTGCTTGTGGGCCACACAAGAAATTCATCTTGTTATTTTATAGTTACATCTTGGTTTTGATCCAAAATTGTAATATTCAGAAGTTGATTAATTTTGACTGTTTATAAACTCACACAGGCAGAAGGAAAAGTTACCGATGTGAAATAGTTAAAAATGGGCTTAGAAGCTGATGGTTAGTACAGGATGGTTGGCTATTGTGGCAATTTTGACTTTGAACTGTTAAAATTCTAGAAGTGTGTTGAGTCTGTTTCCTGTGTCCTATTTGATTCTTCTTCTTAGTGGATAGTAAAGTTCTTTTAGAGGTACCTCTAGAAGGATTGTCTTGATCACCTGGAAGCCAGGATAGAGAAGTATATGGAAGGGATTGGCATGAAGGTCTTAAACCTTAAAGGCCTTATGCATAGTTTCCCTTGCCCTGGAATCATTGTGAGAGTAAGGAAGATTTACTACCATCTTCCTTAGTATGAATCATTTGTATGATATGGAAGCCAAAAGTAATGACTACTGCATTAAGGGAGGGGTTTGTAACATGCCATCCACTGCACCTGCCTTTTGTAGCATGTGGATGTGATATGCTTGCAATATACCATATTACTAATGACTGTGTTAATTTTTAAGACTTCTTAACAAAATCAAGAAAAGGAAGAACATTTGAAATGGAAACATTGCCAGAGTTATAAAGAAGAGAGACTTTTTATTAGAATTAGATTAAAAATTTGATGTAATTGAATAGCATGACCATGGTCATAGTAACTCTAAAATAGTACAAGATGTTAGAATATCTGAATCTAGTATGTACAGAATATAATAAAACATGAAGTAAAAATAAAAGAGAAGGACAAAGATGCATCAGCTTTTTGTGGTTTGCAAACAACTACAAAGAACAGATTTATTACACGGATAGAAGTGTTTTTTAGCTGTATGGATAGAAGATTCTAGTCAAAAATACATTCTTTTTTTTTTTTTTTAAACCCTTACCTTCCGTCTTGGAGTCAATACTGTGTATTGGTTCCAAGGCAGAAGAGTGGTAAGGGTAGGCAATGGGGGTCAAGTGACTTGCCTAGGGTCACACAGCTGGGAAGTGTCTGAGGCCAGATTTGAACCTAGGACCTCCTGTCTCTAGGCCTGGCTCTCAATCCACTGAGCTACCCAGCTGCCCCCTAAAAATACATTCTTCCTACAGCAGTCATTCAGATGAAAGCTTCAAGTTTATTTAAGACAGTGAAAGAAAATGGAAACACAGCAACTAAATGTTTTTGTTTTAAAGAAGATGTTCAAAAGTTGATAAACTGATCAAAATTTTTTTTGATTTTGATGAGGCAGAATTGTTCTGGAAAAGGATGCCTTCCAAAATTTATCTTTGTTAGAAAAAAGGAAAAAAAAACCTCAACCTGGATTAGTGTCTGAGGTCATCTACACTTAACCCCTATTAGGAGGTAATGTAGAAGAGGATTTAAAATGGAAACCAAAGCTTGTTTATTGGTCTTGAAATCCATTTGTTGAGGCTATCACTTCCAGTTTTTTGGTGGTCAAATGAGAAAGCATGGATGACAAGTTCTTTTCAGAGTCTGGTTTCCAAGTTATTTTAGCTCAGATGTTAAAAAACATTTTAAAGGCAACAATATCATATTTAAGATGTTTCTAATTTTAGATAAGGCCCCAGGCTATCCAACTACTTCATTCTTTGTATAGAAATGTAAGCATGCAGATTTGAGGAAATGTGGCTAAAGCTCTGCACCTAAAGTGTATATATAAAGATTTAATTCTTTAATAGGGAGCAGTTTAGTCTATGCTGCTAAAATATTTTTAATGGCAATACTGATATTTTTGTCACATGGTTGTTGGAGTATATTTATCTTTAGTTTATGATATTCAGTACTTTTTTGGTTTTGAAAATTTTGCTTCACATAACTATTCTATTTGTAATCAATGAATCAAAGATACACTTTTCTTATCCTTTGTTATGTTAATCAACAGATTATTTATTTTAAAAAAATCATCACATATTTCCACTGGGCTGAAACCAAAATATGGTACCATATTTCACATATAATTATAATGTGGAATAGTATGAATGGGACCACTTCATAGGATTCATTGTTCTCACTGCACTAATTTACCAGAACTTAAATATTAAAATGATACAAATCTCAGTTCAGTGTATTTTGCTTAATATTTTCAGAGCTGACACGGGATGTTGATTAACAGTGTAACCATAGAAAATTTCTTGTGTGGCTTAAGTGTGGCTTTTGTTACTTAAGTTCAATAATGGTTACAGAGGTAATTTGCAGTTACTTTGTTAGTATTTTTAAGGCTTTATGTCATTGCCTCTTGGCAGGTAACATTGTAGTGAGAAAAACAGATATAGAATAGGAAAAGCCCTTTCATTGCTCAAATGAGATGATATATTTAGAGTGATTTGTGTACCTTAAAATGCTATATGGCTGTTATCAATAAAATTAGGGGGTTGAAATAAATCATCATGTTAGATTAGTAAAAAAAAACACTGGAAATATTTAATCTTCCTTTATTTTACAAAATGAGAAACCTGAGTACTAAAAAGGTTAAGTGATCAGTTCAAAGTCACATAGATTGTTAACTGTAGAGATGGACCTAAATAGGTCCTGGTCTTCTGGATTTTAATTTTCTATTCTTTTCATTAAACCATGATACCTCTCAAAATGAATTAACTACCTCCAAGATACCTACCAACACTAATTTTATAAGTTCTTTTTATATAGGATGCCTTTAAACACATTTCTTCTCTGAGATCACATATTCACTGTGTGGAATCAACCCATTATCTTCTGCAAACAGAATGATCAGTTGGAAACCCTCTTTGACTTGGTTCTTTTGCTAGTTTTCTTCAGGAGAATAAAACTGTTGCTATATGCCTTGCTTGATGTTTGTGACAGGAGGGTGATTGCGTGAGATTATTAGTGTTATATCTTTCAAGGAATCTTTTTTTAAAAATTTAGAATATTTTTCCATGGTTACATGGAATTGTAACTACCCCTTTTAATACCCCCTCCCAGAGCTAACAAGCAATTCCACTCGGTTATACATATATCATTGTTTAAAGCCTATTTCCATGTTATTCATATTTGCAGTAGAGTAATTTTTTAATGCCAAAACTCTAATCGTATCCCCATCCAACCATGTGTTTGATCATATGTTTTTCTTCTGCATTTCTGCTCCCACAGTTCTTTATCTGGATGTGGATAGTGTTCTTTCTCACAAGTCCCTCAAAATTGCTCTAGATCATTGCATTGCTGGTAGTAGAGAAGTCCATTATGTTCGATTGTGTCATTCTCTGTGTACAATGTTCTCCTGGTTCTGCTCCTTTCACTCTGCATCAATTACTGGAGATTTTTCCAGTTCACATAGAAATCCTTCAGTTCATCATTCCTTTCAGCACAATAGTATTCCATTACCATCAGATAGCACAATTTGTTCAGCCATTCTCCAATTGATGGACACCCTCTCATTTTCCAGTTTTTTACTGCTACAAAGAGCATGGCTATGAATATTTTTGTATGAGCATTATTCCGTATTATCTCTTTGGGGTACAAATCCAGGAGTGGTATGGCTGGATCAAAGGGCAGGCAGTCTTTTAAAGCCCTTTGGGCATAGTTCCAAATTGACTTCCAGAATGCGTGGATTAATTCACAATTCCATCAGCAGTGTATTAGTGTCCCAATTTTGCCACATCCCCTCCAACATTTATTATTTTCCTTTGGTCATATTGGCCAATATGCTGTGTGTGAAGTGGTACCTCAGAGTTGTTTTGATTTTCATTTCTCTAATTATGAGAGATTAAGAACACTTTTTCATGTGCTTATTGATAGTTTTGATTTCTTTATTTGAAAACTGCCTATTCATGCCCCTTTCTCATTTATCAATTGAGAAATGGCTTGATTTTTTTGTACAATTGATTTAGTTCCTGATATATTTGGGAGAATAAACCTTTGTTGTCAGAGTTTTTTTTTTTTTTTTTTTTTTTTTAACCCTTGTACTTCAGTGTATTGTCTCATAGGTGGAAGATTGGTAAGGGTGGGCAATGGGGGTCAAGTGACTTGCCCAGGGTCACACAGCTAGGAAGTGGCTGAGGCCGGGTTTGAACCTAGGACCTCCTGTCTCTAGGCCTGACTCTCACTCCACTGAGCTACCCAGCTGCCCCCCGGAGAGTTTTGTTATAAAAATGTTCTCCCAGTTTGTTGCTTTCCTTCTAATTTTGGTTGGATTGGTTTTGTTTGTACAATAACTTTTTAATTTGATATAATCAAAGTCATTCATTTTATATTTTGTAATGTTCTCTATCTCTTGCCTGGTCTTAAATTCCTTACTTTCCCACAGATCTGACAGGTATATAATTCTATGTTCACCTAATTTATGATTTCACTCTTTATATTTAAGTCACTTACCCATTTTGAATTTGTCTTGGTATAGGGTTTATGATGATGATCTAAACCTAATTGTTCCCATACTGTTTTCCAATTTTCCCAGCTGTTTTTGTCAAATAGTGAATTCTTGTCCCCAAAGTTGGGATTTCTGGGTTTATTGAACACTAGTTTGCTGAGATAATTTACCCCTAGTCTATTCCATTGACCCACCCTCAGTCTCTTAGCCAGTACCATATTGTTTTGATGACCACTGCTTTATAGTACAATTTAAGATATGGTACTGCTAGGTCCCCATCCTTCACATTTTTTTTTTCCATTATTTCCCTTGATATTCTTGATCTCTTGTTCTTCCAGATGAACTTTGTTATGATTTTTTCTAATCCGATAAAAAAGTTTTTTTGGTGTTTTTGATAGGTATGGCACTGAATAAGTAGATTAATTTGGGTAGGATTGTCATTTTAAATATAGTAGCTCATCCTACCCATGAGCATTTAATGTTTTTCTAGTTATTTAGATCTAGTTTTAATTATGTTAAAAGTGTATTTTAGTTGTGTTCATATAATTCCTGTGTTTGTCTTGGCAAATAGATTCCTAAATATTTTATATTGGCCAGTGATTTTAAATGGAGTTTTCTTTTTAACTCCTGCTGCTGAATTTTGTTGGAAATATGTAGAAATACTGATGATTTATGTGGTTTTATTTTGTACCCTGCAACTTTGCTAAAGTTGTTAATTATTTCCACTAGTCGTTTAGTTGATTTTCTAGGGTTCTTTAAGTATACCATCACATCATCTGCAAAGAGTGATAGTTTAGTTTCCTCATTGCTTACTTTAATCCCTTCAATTTCTTTTTCTTCTCTAATTGCTACTACTAGTGTTTCTAGTACAATATTAAATAATAGAGGTGATAATGGGCATCCTTGATTCACTCCTGATCTTATTGGGAAGGCTTCTAACTTGTCCCCTTTGCAGATGATACTTGCTGTTGGTTTTAAATATTACTGTTTATTATTTTGAGGCATGGGCCTTCTATTCCTATACTTTCTAGTGTTTTCAATAGGAATGGATGTTGTATTTTGTCAAAGGCTTTTTCTGCTTCTATTGAGATAATCATGTGATTTCTGTTGGTCTAATTATTGATATGGCCAATTATGTGGATGGTTCTCCTAATATTAAACCATCCATGCATTCCTGGTGTAAATCCCACCTGGTCATAGTGGATAATTCTTGTAAAAACTTGTTGTAGTCTTTTTTGCTAGTATTTTATTTAAGATTTTTGCGTCAATGTTCACTAAGGAGATTGGTCTGAAGTTTTCTTTCTTTGTTTTTGGTCTGCCTGGCTTTGGAATCAGTACCATTTTTGTGTCATAAAAAGAATTTGGTAAGACTCCTTCTTTTCTTATATTGTCAAATAGTTTGTATAGTATTGAGATTAGTTGTTCTTGAAATGTTTGATAGAATTTACTTGGGAATCCATCTGGCCCTGGTGATTTTTTCTTAGGAAGTTCCTTGATGGCTTGGTCAATTTCTTTTTCTGAGATGGGATTAAGTATTCTATTTCCTCTTTTGTTAATCTAGGGCAATTCATATTTTTGTAAATATTTATCCATTTCACCTAGATTATCATATATATATATATATATATATATTTCTTCCTAATAACCTTAATTTCCTCTTCATTGAAGGTGAGATCACCCTTTTCATTTTTGTTAATTTGGTTCTCTTCTTTCTTTTTTTTTTTTAATTAGATTAACCAGTACTTTATTTTTTCAAGGAATCTTGAATGATGACTTATGGTACACAGTGCCTTGTTGGAAGTCATGAAGATGGATGACATCTTCATGTATTCAGTAAAATGCTTATTTTATTTTCAACAAAAAATGCAGTGGAATCTTTTATTTGTTGCATCTTTCAGTAACTTAGGAGGCCAAATGTGTGGTCTGCTATGGAATACTGCTCATAAAGGCCTGCCTGTTTCTCTATTGGAGAAACAAATGAATGAAAATTATTTGTTGCCCATATTATGGCATGAAGTGCAATATTCCATCAGTATATGGTCATGTGTTTACACTATACATGTCACAACCTTCACATGATTTAGCAATGAGACAAGAGCCAGAAAAATGAATGTGGGGTGTGTGTATGTATATCTGCATGTATGCATTTATGTGTGTGTGTGTGTGTGTCTGTCTGGAAGAGATAGTGAAAATGGACAATGAGTTTGGCTCAAAATTAAACAAGATAGCAGAACAGGCTGGATTGAAATTACAAAACTCTTTGAATTATTCTATATTTCTCCACATAAAGGTCTTTTTTTTTCTTTTGAATATTTTCTCCTAGTTACATATTTCATGTTCTTTCCCTCTCCTCCTAACCTCCCTAGCCCCCCTTAGCCGATGCCCAGTTCCACTGGGTTTTACTTGATCATGTATCACTGATCAAGACCTAATTCCATATTATCGAGAGTTGGACTAGATTTATTGTTTAGCGTCTACATCCCCAATAATATCCCCAACATCCTATGTGTTCAAGCAGTTGTTTTTCTTCTGTTTCTCCTCCCACAGTTCTTCCTCTGAATGTGGCTAGTTTTCTTTCTCATAAGTCCCTCAGCCTTGCTCTGGATCATTGCATTGCTGCTAGTACAGAAGTCCATTACATTCAATTTTACCACAGTGTATCTGTCTCTGTGTACAATGTTCTCCTGGATCTGCTTCTTTCTAAAGGTCTTTTTTTCATCTTTTTTAATACTTGCATTCTACTAGTCTTGCTTTATGGCTTTCAGACAAAGGATATAGCAGTTCCTAAAGAATTTAAGATTAATATATCATATAGAAGGACAATGGAGAGGCAGGTATGTGATGGTTATAGGCTGGCTGTTTCATATACCAAATAAGTAACTTTGAAGATGACCTGGGCATGTGATGAAGATCATGGTTGATAAATGAATAGGTCAAGTGCTCCACTGGTATGCTCAATTTCAGAAGAAAGGAAAGAAAGCCCTGTAACATATTAGGTAGAGCTATTCTGGTGAACTTAAAGGACAACATTGATAAAGAAGAACATGGATAAAGAGCCATAAAGAATGAGTAGGTATGGATAGGTTGTGATTCCCTAATCTATTGGAGTGTAAGGAAAAAAATTCCTACCAATTAGAGCTGACCCAAAATAGAACTAGCTACTTTAGTAGTTAAGACACCACATATCAAAGTTCTTCCAAAGGAGACTGGATACATATGTGATGGGGGTCTTGTATATAGAAGAACTTTCTGTTAGGATACAACTTGAAATAGAGACCTTAGGAAGTCCCTTCTAACTTAAGATTCTATAATTTTATAAGCATATACACTTGCTTAGACTGGTTTCAGATTCACCTTTTGGAAATTTATATTTTGTATTAGTGTTTTCAGAGATATGAAAAATTAACTTGACAGGGAATAAATGTATTACTTTCCCCACATGGAAAAATGTCAAAAACATTGTTTTTCTACTCTTTCCAGGTACAATGTGGAGACTTTCCTCATCTCTTAGTATATGGGCCATCAGGTGCTGGGAAAAAGACGCGAATTATGTGTCTCTTGAGAGAATTATATGGAGCTGGAGTGGAAAAGTTAAGGATTGAACATCAGACGATCACAGTAAGTACTTTTTCCCTCTGAGAAACTTCATGTATTTGTGGATAGAAATTCACTTAGTATCACAGGTTTCAGAGCTTTTCTGGAAAGCACTTTAAAGGTCATCTAGCTCTTACATTTTGCAGATAAGGAAATGAAAATTCAGAAAGATTAAATGATTTTCTTAAAGTTGATAAATATAAATAGCAGTCAGGATTTGAATCCAGGTCTTTTGTCTCTAAATCCTCTGCTCTTTTTCTTTCACTGCTCTCATATATGCCACATCCAAATATGATATATCAAAGATATGTGAATCTTAGTTTTTTTTTTATCTGTAAAAGATAAAGTTATGTATGCCTTCCGCTCATAGGCACTTAACTCAGTATTACGTGTGTGTGTGTGTGTGTGTGTGTGTGTGTGTGTGTGTGTTAAAACCCTTACTTTCTATCTTAGAATGAATACTGTGTATTGATTTCAAGGCAGAAAAGCAGTAAGGGTTAGGCAAATAGGAGTTAAGGGACCTGCCCAGGGTCACATAGGTAGAAAGTATCTGAAGCCTGATTTGAACCCAGGAATTCCCATCTTTGGACCTGGCTCTATTCACTAAGGCACCCAGTTGTCCCCTCTGTATGTGTTATCTTGAAATGATAACAGTGCTTGTTAAGCATATCTTAAACACCTCACCAATTATATCCAAAATACTGTGGTAGACAGTTTTCAAAGTACTGCTCTTTTTAAGGAGAAATACCTAAGAGTTAGGGAAGATTATAGTTCATTTAGGAAGCAGCCCTTCCCTTCTGGGAGCTTACTCTAGTAGGGATATGAGAAAATCAATCCAGACAGTATTTACTGTCTTTTGAAGTAGTTAAATGATTGAATGCCATGATGGTGAACCTATGGCACATGTGCGAAAAAGGACATACAGAGCCCTCTCTGTGGACAGGCCAAGAATTTGTTACTAGAAAGCCAGAGGGACTTGGGGTGGAGCTGCTCTCCTCCTCCTCTCCATGTGCCTGAGGACATTCCTCCTGCCAAGAATTTGTTTCTAGAAAGCCAGAGGGACTTGGGGTGGAGCTGCTCTCCTCCTCCTCTCCATGTGCCTGAGGACATTCCTCTCTTCCCCAGCCCCTCTGCCCAGAAGCCCAGTGGGAGCTCTTCCTTTCTCCCCTGTCTGGGGTAAGGGAGAATGAGGGCTAAAGGGGTAGGGGTCAGGCATGGCACTCAGTCTCTGGGGGAGCGGGCATGGCACTCCTTCTCTAAAGGGACCATCTCTGGTATAGTGGATAAAACAGGAGTCTGGAAGATCTGAGTTCAAATACTACTTCAGATACTTACTAGCTGTGATCCTGGCCAAGTTACTTAACTTCTGCCTGCCTTAATTTCCTCATCTATAAAATGAAAATTATACTAGTACTTAACCTCCTAGGGTTGTGAGAATAAAATGAAATAATATTTGTAATTGTAAATATTTGAAAACCTTAAGGTGCCATATAAATAGCAATTATTATTATAATTATATATTATGTATAATGGCTATAAGATAGAACAATAGAATTTAGATCTGAAAGGTATTTTAAAGATCATATGTTTTTGCCATTAGGGTCTTATAATCAAGTAAGGAATATATAATAGGTAATAATTAATATGCACTAAAGTATAAGCTCAGAAGAAAGTCTAACAAGGTGTTATAAAGAGTTCAGAAAATTAATTTCAAATAGAGGTCATCAAGAAATACTTCATAGAAAATATCACTTGATAATGTATATAGCATTTTAGTTAGGTCATTGAGAAATAAAACAATGATAGGAATTTTGTGTGTGTGTGACCATGGCAGAAGACCAAAATGAATCTGTTATTGCCATCAGGTGCAGTTTACATTCTCTCAGAGGATAAAACATGTACACATATGAATAAGTAAAACATTCATATTAGGTAATATTTTTGGAGGAAAGATGGCAAACACTTTTTGGGGGGGTTTCCAAGAAAAGCTTCACATATGACATGGTATTTGAGCTAAGCTTTGAAGATGTTAGTCTAAGAGATTGGCATGAGGAGAATAGGCATTCTATGGGAGAACAATCTATATAAAGGTTTGGAGACATTACTCCACTTCTTCAGCGCTTACTTTTCAACTTCCTTGAAATATATAGCTTTCATCTCTACTACTCTTCTGAAACTGTTCTTTTAAAGTTACCAGTGATCTATTTATTAACTGTTAGATCTGATGACCTTTTTTTATCCTTATTTTCTTTGATCTTTGTAGATTTGACACTTTCAAGTACAACTTTCCCTTAGGGAAGTTCTCTGTCCTTGACTTCCAAATCATTGTTATACCCTGACTCCACTACTCATAGTACTAATCTCTTACTAATCTACTAATCCACTTATCCTCATTTGCCTGGTCCTTGTCCATTTCTCTTCATGTTATTACAGATCACCTTCAAGATCTATCTTGATTTGATTTGAACATATCTATTAAGATTTGTTCCTGGTTCTCTAATCTTTTTTTCTGTATGTTTTCTCCCAGGAGAAGCTTCTATGAATTATCCTATAATCTTTAAACAGGTGACTTCTAAATCTATATATCTAGCCCTAAGTTCATCATCAGCTAGCTCTCTGCTGGCTTAATTTGATGCCATCTCTTTTATGGGGTCTTTCTTGATTCTCTCAGTTGTTAAAAAACCTAGCTTTGGGGCAGCTGGGTAGCTCAGTGGAGTGAGAGTCAGGCCTAGAGACAGGAGGTCCTAGGTTCAAACCCGGCCTCAGCCACTTCCCAGCTGTGTGACCCTGGGCAAGTCACTTGA
>NC_058132.1:132591611-132621405 GCF_016433145.1 Gracilinanus agilis | reverse complement strand
ATATATATATATATATATATATATATATATATATATATATATATAAAATAAGTTTGTATGCAGATATGAGAGGGTTTTTTTAAAAAAAATAGGTGACACATTTTCACTAACAAAAACTTAATTTTTAAATGTCTTGTTAATGGTGATGGTTTAAATTTCTCATTAACCCATATTTCAAGGCATAGTATATACTTAGAATGAAGTTTGTCTTTACCAATTTGGTGGCCAATCATTATTTAAAATCTTTATAATTTTATTTTTTCTCAAGTTTGAATTTATTTTATTAGATCTGAATAGTCATTTTTTAAATGTGGCTGATTAGTGCATACAATTAGTGCAGATATAGAAATGTTGTCTGTTCTTTTGTTGTTATTGTTGTTCTTTGTTCCCTCATTATTAGTATATTCTTCAAACCATATTTTTTTTTTTTAGCTGGAAGGCTTTTTAAAGTCTCTTGTCCATTTTGTCAGGGATAACTTAGTTAAAACTTGAAATATCTGTAAATCCTTATAAGAGGTCAGGAGTAAATTGTAATATAATACTCTAAAATGAATGAGTGTGGGTACCTCTCAAATCTTCTACGTTGTCAAACTTACTCTTCCCTCACGATATGTCATTTTCCATAAATGACATGTGGCCATTTTACATATAACTTGAGTGTGAGTACCAGTGCTATTCTACATTTTAAATGTTAGTAATATTTTCTTATTTTTTAAAGTAAGAAATAATTGTAACAAGAAGTTACAATTTCAATATTTTCTTTTTGTATTCCATTGGATTTTGACCTAGACCCTATGTTAGAAATTAATACTCTAATATTCAGAGCTTTTTAAGTATCCTAAACACAGAGGTAAAGAATTAGTAACATGTATATCATTTCAGTGTTTCAAGTATTTGTTATCTTAACTGCCCTGCCCTTTCACTGATGGAAATAACTTCTTTATAACTTAAGTCATTGAAAGTTATGGCAAAAAACCCCAAAATCATCAACCTTGGACAAACTGAGGATGAGCCTTTTTCAACTTACCTAGGTTAGTCTTCAGAATGCAGATGTATAGGTCATAACCTAACAGTATAGGATGTTATAACAAGGATCTGTCAGAGCTTCTACTTTATTGCTATGGCCTTCAAGAAAAATTAACTTTATGCCACAATTAGGGAATGGAAACCTTATCTTTCTTTTCACAATTTCTGCAACATATGACTAGATGAAGAAACACCATTGGGGTCACGGAATTCAGAAGGGCAGTTTCAAGAAGATTTAATACCATTTACTAGTTTTTAGACCAACTGATCTTTGGGCATTTGTTTGCTGCCCTTTTTCTCACTGTAAAAACTCAACTGTGAAAAACAGGGTACTGGAAAACAAAATCAACAAAGCCAACAAAAATAATTGTTACATTATCTTTTCTGGTGTTTTTTTTTTTTTAATGTAGTGATGCTGGAAATAGTGATCGGGTGGTAATTCAAGAATTATTGAAAACAGTAGCACAATCACAGCAACTTGAGACAAGCACCCAAAGAGAATTTAAAGGTACATAAATAATGAACCAGCCTTGGGAAGTGAGAAATGGTGTTATTCAAAATTTGAGAATATTATATATACAAGATAAAATGTCATGGAAAATTTAATGATGTTGAGGATAATTTTTTTATACATTCATTTATCTGTGTTTTGCTATTTTTAGGCTTTTTGCCAAGGACTTGTTGAAAAACAATGAAGAGAAATATAATAGTAACAAAATTATAATAGCTAATAAGTAGTGCCTTAAAATTTACAAAGAGATCTACTTATGGTATCTTGCTTCATAATATCTTATTGTTTACAAAAAAAGCACAAATAATATTTCTCTGTGTACTTGCTGAGTTATAATGCACAGATTTTTGTTTTAAAAAAAATAACCTTTTACTGTACTTTTGCTTTGCTTTATTGTGCTTTTTGCCTTCTGCTCATGTACATTCATGCTTTACACAGGCTCCTTTGGGAGTGCCTTTGTTATTTTTCTCTATTCACATCTATGAGAAATGTTGTTTATATCCAAAGTTAGCAAAAGTTTATGATAAAATGTCAACACATGAAAATGTGATGTCATTAATTAGGGAACTTCTTTTTTTTCTTTTTCTTTCTTTCTTCTTTTTTTTAAACCTTTACCTTCCATGTTAGAGTCAATACTATGTATTGGTTCTATAAAAAGGAATTCTTTATTCCTTTTTTAATTTAACAGGAGACCTGGTCCTCTTCCATAGAGATGTGTAGAGATTAACCAGCACACAGTGAAAAGAAGGAGAAACCATAGAGATAGGAAGGAGGAAGGATAGAGAGAGGGAGGTAGATTAAAAAGAGGGGTAAAAGGCTGCCACTGTTGATTGGTGGGGTTGGTCAGCTGCTGACAGGACTGGCAGTTGTGGGGAAGTTGGCTGCTGGGTGTGACTTGGTGATCAGTTGGTGGTTGTTATTATAGGTAGATATAGGCAGTTTTAGGTAGTAATTATAGGTAGTTTTAGAATAACTAGTATAGACATTAGGGAATTTTCTTTCTCTACCTCTTTCCTATACTTCTCTCCTTTACTATATTCATTTTACTGTTTTCTTTTACTATCTGTATTTTAATTAAATTATTAAAAACTGCTAGAAATTCTCTTTTCTCTGGCTTAAAGGGATAATATTAATTTACAACTCTACTATATTCTCATTAAAACTTATATTATTAAAAGCTGCTCTCCTATTTTGTCATAACTCCTAATTTAACCCTTACAGTTCTAAGGCAGAAGAGCCGTAAGGGCTAAGCAATGGGGTTAAGTGACTTGCCCAGGGTCACACAGGTAGGAAGTGTCTGAGGCCACGTTTGAACCTAGGACATCCCATCTCTAGGCCTGGTGAACTTCTTAATGAGAACTCTTAACCAGAATCAAAACTGGTAGAGGGTGAATGAGCTTTTATCCCAGAGTATCAATAAAACCAGAGTGATAGGGTCAGTATTCTTTTCCATAGCAGTTGTTCTCCTGAACAAAGTTCCATATCACCTGTAGGATCTTATTGCATGGTGCTTATAGGGCTCACATTCCATCAGGAAAATGAACACTTGTATTGGCATAGCTTCACTTGAAATTCCACTCTTTCAAGGTCTTCACATTCTCCTTCCTAATCCTCTCAATTCATCTTGAGTGCTATTACTTCTCTCCTTCATCTACTAATTGTATATTGTTAAAATTAAAACAAGACCCTCTATCATCTTTCATGGTATTTTTGAAAAAACACTATTTACCCTTTCAGTAAAATGTTGAGCTGTTGATTCAGATGCCGGATGGAACTGCCTTAAAAAATTACTATTAGTTAATAATGAGGGTTTTTTTTCTTTTGGTGAGGAAGAGAGAGCAAAGTTCAACTAATTATCAGGTTGGGGAAAAAATGAAGCCTAGTTTAAAATAAAGCATTATAATTAAAATCATGTATTCAAGTGTTTGCTTAAAGAGCCAGATTTAATTAGTAAGACCTGAGTTTAAATCCTGCCTTACAAAATTACTAACTATGTAACCCCCAAATAGCTATTTAACACTTTAATCCTATTTCTTTGTCTTTAAAATAGAGGTGATAATAACAGTTTAACTCCCTCACTGAGTTATGTGGGTCAAACTGATATATTAGATAGATTGGGATTGTAAACCTTGAGGTGCTATATACATTTTAGCTATTGTTTAGCTATTATTGTTTAACTTTTATTTCTGGGTGAAAAGCTTGGGTTAAAAAATGCTTTAGTTCTAACATGGACTGATGAGAAAATAAGAATGGAGTTTGTAAATCCATCTCTATTACTAGAAAAACAACTCAGAACATTAGAAAGCCATTAATATTAGAGGTATCATATCATAAATTAATAAAGAACATTGGACTGTAAGTCAAAAGTCTCTGTTGTACATTTCATTACTGATGTGCGTCCTTGGGCAAGTCCCTTTATCCCTGAGGCCATCCTTGCTCTAAAATAGGAATGAATATTTGGTTTGCTTATCTTATGAGGATATTGTGAGGCTCAAAGAAGATATACGATAATAATGTTTCCATTTACAAAGTAGAAAATGCATACAAACCTATGCTGACATTTTATTAACTGGGAAGTGAATGAAGAAAGTATGTTTTGCTGTTGTAAATGGAAGAAATCTGTTTTTGTTGTTGGAGGATAGAGGTATATGTGTTTGATGTATCTTCTCTGCTCATCCTAGTATTTCTCCTTTTAAATTAGATTAGCCTTGCTGGTGTTTGAGAATAAGGAAATTTCAGAGAAACCTTAAATATTAGTGGTAAGAATAAAGCAAACCACCATGGTAGAAATATGTAAGAAGTACAAGAGATTGTATTAGAATATTTTAAATGCCTTCTGTGTACCAAGATAGGCATAAATATGATGCATTTTAATAGGAAGAACTCTTATTTGATTAACTACATTTTTATGTCTTTGAAATAAATGTTATTATTGCTGCCACATATGGTGGTATAAATGAAAATTCTAGAATTATATTACCTGAAGTACTTATAATTTCTTATCAAAACACAAGAGGAAGTATCATAATAGGTTAAACGAGCAATACATTTTACCAGATAATTTTTCTTCATGGTATCCAAGTTCTATATTTTGTAGAATGCTAACTAATAACAAAATTAAAAGGAAGAAAGGATGTTAGAAATTATCTGGTCTACACCCCCTTTATGTCCCTCGAATTTAGTGATGAATGCTTTGAGGCCCAGAGAGATTAAGTGAATTGTGTAAGGTTCCAGGTGCATCTAGAATACAAACCTCACTTAACTCAATAAAAAAAACCCATCTAAAGATATATAATATCTGCCATTATAGTATTTGAGAATCATAAATATTTTATGTTAACCATTATGGAAGGTGGTACATACCTTTTTGCTAACCACTGCCCCTCAAACAATTTATTTTCTGACCTTTGGTAAAGAAAGGGAAACCATACGGAGACTTCCTTTTTGAGTTAATTCATTTTAATGATGTTATGCTTTTTAAATGTTTGTTTCAGTGGTTTTACTGACTGAAGTTGATAAACTTACCAAAGATGCTCAGCATGCCTTGCGTAGAACCATGGAAAAATATATGTCTACTTGCAGGTTAATCCTGTGTTGTAATTCTACATCAAAAGTAATCCCCCCTATTCGGAGTAGGTGCCTTGCCGTTCGTGTTCCTGCTCCCAGCATTGAAGATGTAAGTTAACTTGGAACATAAAATATATTTTTTTGAAAGATTTAAGTACTACTTCTTGGACATTTGTAATGTTCTTTGCCACATGAATGTGGACATGAATACCCCTGATTTAAGTTTACTTTGAACTTATTAAACTTTATTACATAACTTTACTACGAACTTATTAAAATCTGAATGTTCATAACCTTTTTTTACTACCTTTCTCTTTACCATGGAAGAGAGACCCTCTTACTACAGTCATTAGAATTGGATAGATTAAATGAACACTTTTCTTCTAACTTAATGCATTAATCCTATTTACTTGGCTAGTATGAGTTGTAGTGGGTAATAAATTTAGAGATCAAGCTTTACTAATTTAGTGTATGTCTTTTGCATGTAGAGATCATATGAAATTAATTAAAGCTCTTGTGGAGTAGATAGATAGTAAAAAGGACTGTTGTAGTGCAGAAGGGATGTGGGTCCCTGGTTATATAGAAAAGGGAATTTAAAATAAGATTTTTTTAGATTTTTCCTCAGTATTTTTCTTATATAATTATCATATAGTTTCTGTAATTATCAGTAAAAATGTTCATTTATGGTATCAAATAGCCCTTTAGCTTGGAAACGTATTCTATAAAGCAGTAATAGTGAATACCTTTATTATTAATTGAATCAGAATGAGCTCATTTTGTTAAAAGTTTCTCTGGTTAAAAACAAATACAAAACCTCATGAGTTACCGTTGAAGGACTTATAAAAATGTTCTTGAGTGGGTGTTGTACTATCTAGGAGAAGGTGATTTTTCTCTTTGGCTGTAGTTTTATTAACCGTCTTCTTCATAGATTTGCCATGTGTTATCCACTGTATGCAAGAAAGAAGGTCTGAATCTTCCTTCAGAGCTGGCTCATAGGCTTGCAGAGAAATCCTGTAGAAATCTCAGGAAAGCCCTGCTTATGTGTGAAGCCTGCAGGGTTCAACAGTGAGTCTAAAAGAGAAGTTAATAGAGCTAATTTTTTGCAGTAAAAGCATGTATATTTTTATGTCAGTTTCCAAAATACAAAGTGATTTTTTTTTTTTGTCGTGTAGGTACCCTTTTGCTCCCGATCAAGATATCCCTGAGACAGATTGGGAAGTGTATTTGAGGGAGACTGCAAATGCTATTGTCAGTCAACAGACTCCTCAAAGGTAAACAGTTTAACTTTTAAATATTTTAAAAGTAATATGCAAGAGAGCAAAATCTTAACATTAAAGTAGTTAGGAATTTTAGAATTTTCTATGGTCTTATATCGTTTTAACACAATTTTAAATTAAGATTTAGGCCTCATCTGCCTGGTATCAGGAAAACCTAAGTTCAGATCTGGCCTCAGATTCTTAATTGGCTGTGTGACCCTGGGCAAGTCATTTAACCCTGTTTGCCTCACTTTCCTCTTCTTTGAAATGAGCTAAAGAAGGAAATGGCAAACCATTCCAGTATCTTTACCAAGAAAACCCCAAGTAGGGGTCACTAAGAGTCAGACACAATTGAAATGACTTAACAGCAACTAATCTGTATTTAAGACCTTGAAGAATTTGGTTAGATTAGCTTTCAGGAATCTAGTAATTCAAAAGTATTGGCTATAAATAGATCATAAACAAACACTTTAATTAAACTCTTGATGTACTGAAATTATATATAACTTATAACCACTAGTGGAAGTCACTTGAAATTCTTTTGTATTTCTCACATGAAACAAATAGCTGACTTACTATTTCTTCATCATATACTTCCATCTTCCCTGACTTCTAGTCATGCAAAGAACATAGCTATAATATATAATAAGGGTACAGAAAGGTCTCTTTTGGCCTGTTTTGCCAAGTAAACTAGTTTAATTCTCAAAATAACCAAAAATAGTTTTCCATAGAGAAGTGTCTCAGCCTTGAAGGTTATTAATTCTAAGTTAGAAAAGAGCAACATCTATGGAAGGGTTTTTTAAAATCATTCCTTCTGCTCCTGGAATGTTATGGGGGTAATTAAAGGAAAGGTGTTTGGGATAAGGTAATTGAAAGGAGGATGTTGGAGACTTGGTAAGTGGATAGACTAGGCTACAGGTAGGCTGGGATTAAAGGAGATTCAGGGTAATATAGGACTGAAGTCAGGAGTATAACACAGAAGGGAAACAGAGATCTTCTTGGGAGAAAGAAGTTAAACTAAACAGGCTAACACAGCAGGCTTACAGACTGGGACTTAGACTCAAACACAAGCTGAGGGTAATAGACTAGACTGAAATTAACAAACAGGCTTTAGTTAATTTCACAGGAAGGGACCTATTTTGAAGTAACACCTTCCTTTCAAGATGGATGCCCAGCTACCCTCTGAGCCCAGAGTATGTTGTCTCTTTCCCTCTTCTCCGCTCTTGATAACTAACAGACAAATTACACTAAATAGAACTATTGAAACACAAAGGGTTTAATTGTTTGAAGGATGTTGGTTAGGAAGGTGGATTAAAGGAAAGCCCTATCAGTTATCTCAGGAACCTCAGGTGGGGGAAGGGAAATAAAGATGGAATCTGAGCAAGGACCTGCCTTACTCAGTTTTACAAAATGCTATCTAAAGGGAATAAAAGTGATTTGATTAAATTATAAATAATGCTATCAATTAGATAACTCTTCACAGATTTAACTCCTCTCTAATTTCTCTCCTTATAAACTCCACAGCCACTAAGGTAAGGGAGGGAAGGCAGGGTGGTATTGGGAAAGGAAGATATAAAGGGTCTACCTAAAATAATAATTTCTTAAGTAAATATATCAATGCTAGGCTAAATTTCAATATTGAAGCTAGATAATCTAAGAGCTCGCTCATTGACTTCCTCCCTTCACGGAAGATCCAGTCAACTGCCTCTCCTCAAGATTCTAAAACCTCTAACTTTTTGGAACTCAGCCAAAGCTAGAAAAAAAACTATAACCCCCAATTCTGTATACTACATTCTGCTCCTGTCGGTGAAGTTGGTGAACCATTTCTTCTGGTGTCCCATATGTGGGATACTTCAAAGAAATGACAAACATGCTATAAGTGGACACTGGCCATCCTCCAAATTAGATTATAATTATACTTAACATAATGTTATAATTTTTATATTAAATCTTGGACATTTAAAGTTTTAGTTAACATTTTAATTTCTATTTAGTAATACATATCTTTAAAATCATAGACTATTAGAGCTAATGTGAACCTTTAAATTGAAGGCCAGACAGGTTGAAGGACTTGCTGAGAGTCACCAAAACTAGTTTGTGACACAGTCAAGACTTTGACCCTGGTCTTTAGACTTATTGCCTGCGTTGTTCATACCACCAAAATATCTATTTAGGGAATGACTTCTTAAAAAGGAAGTTATGTTTATAAGGTATTTATGTCATTTGAAAAATGACATTCATTCAAAAAATCTTGTCTAGCATTCCTCACAAAGGATATTGAGATCTTTTTAGGATGTTTGTATTCTTGATTTTATTTTTAAAAGAAAGTTAGTTTTGTATGTTAGATGGTTAATTGACTCATGAGAAATTTTGTTAGCTTTATACTTAGAGGATATTGGCAGTGTTCTTGCCTTTAATTGATAGATTTGTCCCATAGCCACATTTTGTTACCATCAGTTTATTGCTGTTTTACATAACTGTTCTGGCTGTTGGTATCTTTTCCTGTAATTTTCTTAAGAGATCTTGGCAACTAATAAACATACTTATATAATGGAGAAGTACTGCTGTTTCTTCCTAAAACTGATGATGTCGGTGTTACTTCCATTGTGTTATATAAAAAGCATTCTTAGTTGTTCAGTGAAAAGAGTGGAAGGCAACTATGGTTGATAATTTGTACAAATGATGCCAATTTTTTTTCTCCTTTGATAGGAGAAAGGAATGATGAACTGCTACCACCAATCTGAATCTTTGATTTTTTTTCTTAAGTGACTATGACCTTGATTCTAGTTTACTATGCTACCCTAGAAGCCAGATTTTCATTCTAACATACACAATGCAAGATAAATTCTCATTATTTAAAAATGAACAGGATAAGTTTATATCAAAGTTATATGGCTGATTATGAACCAGTTTTTCAGATTAAAGTAATTGAAGCATTAAGTGGTCTCAGCATTGTTAAGTGATACCACCAGTAATCTCAATCTTAACATATTTTTATTTCTTGTGTTATAATTTTGTTTTATTATATTGGTACTATTTAGGTTCATAACTTACAAATAAGAGAGACTTGATTGTGCTTTGTAATACTGTGGCAGGATTCCTTAATTTGTAGATTGTTCAAGTCTTAGAAACTTAGGAAGACATTCTTTCTACTAATCACCCATCAGAGACTTTTTTAATGAAACTGCAAAGTTCTATTATTTACAATACTTTTTCTTTTAAAGTATTGAATAAATTCACCTTATTGCTTTTGGAGCTGCCTTGCTTGTCTCTGATTTCATTTTCTTCTGTACATTTGAAAAACTTTCAAATCCCTCATCCACTTCCCCAATGCATTCTTTTTCATTTTCTTTGCTTTCTCTTTTATTTTTTGGCTGCCCTATCATAATTTCCCATCTCTCTTTTCAGTTGAGGAGGAAAAAATATCAAAATTTTGCTACAAATATGTATACTCAAGTAAATCATAGTCCCATATTGGTTGTATTCAAAAATATATATGCATGCCACCTAGCAACTTGAGTTCTATCACCTCACTTAAGAAAAGTAGATAATATGTTTTATCATTGGTCTGTAAATCAAAGTTGGTCAGTACATTGATTATATGAATTGTATTGATTCTGCTCCTATCTCACTATGCTACCCAGTCTGGAATTGGGCTAATTGGGCTAATCCCACTGCTGATCAGCATAGAGGCTTTGATCTCTGTTTCCAACCTAGGCTATGTCACCTTTCTTTGCTCTTTGCCCTTTGCTCCTGAGGTTCCCCATATTCTTGCCAGACTTTGTATGGACACCAGTGCAGCTTTAGCTTTACTGCAGTTCAGAACTCTAGTAGCAAGGATTATAGATGGATGCCATCACATCCAGCTCTTTCATCATTTTTTATGGCATAATATTTTATTTTGTTTTCCCTTAACCCATTAGTGTATTTTGGCATCAAACAGAAAGATCATGTTTGGAGTGGCACCTTCAACTCCGTTTACTATTACTGTATTTTGAAATATAATGCAAAGCTGGTATTGAAGAGGCTTGTAGCCATTTGAATGAGACACTGAAGAAAGAGAATCCTTGAAATTATTATGGAAATCAGTGGATAAAAATTCATTTAAATTATTGTCACAACTTGTAAATCTTTACTATTGTAGAAAAAGTTGGAAATTGTAGCATGTATAGTTAATTAAAATCAAAGTGGCAAAAAATATGAATTTTTCTCTGATGAAAGTGATATAGAAGAAAATTTTAAAAATATATATCCCCCTATATCCTTCTTTCTTTCTCTCTCCCAGAGAATCATTCCTTATAACAGAATTTTTAAGTAAAAGAACAAAATCAGTAAAACCAACAACTCCTGATGTTCTATGTAATATATCCATGTTTTTACCCCCCTCACTCCAATCCTTATTGCTCCCATAAAAACATACCTCTGCAAAGGGAAATTTCTTTTCTCTTGCCACTTATTTCAGGCCAAGTTTGTATTATATAATTTTACAACTTTTATTTTAAATTGTTTTATGATTTTTCCCATTTACATTTTTGTAGTTATGTTGATTATTGTTTTCCTGACTTTTCTTCATTTTGTGCCAGTTCATATAAATCTTTTTCATGCTGCTTTGTATTCATAATGCTCATTGTTTCTTAACAGTACAGTAATATTCCATTATATTCATGTGCCATTTTATTTAATTGTGCCTCATACTTTGTTTTCAGTTCATTGCTACCACAAAAGAGTACATCTACAAACATTTTTGTTTATGTTGAAACTTATTTTGTCAGTCACCTCTTAGGGGTGTATACCAATCAGTGAAATCTCTGGATCAAAGAGTATGGATATCTTAGTCATTTTATTTATAAAATTCCAAATTGCTTTCCAGAATTATTGCACTAATTCACAGCTCCACTAGCAATGCATTAGTTCTATTGTCTTTCTGTATCTTCCAACATTGAAGATTCTCATTTTCTAACTCACTGGGTAAAAGTTCAGTTATCATAATTTGCATTTTCTTACCTTTCATGATCTTCAACATTCTTTTGAATAGTTGTTAATAGTTTTCAATTCCTTCGAGAACTGTTCATTCATATCCTTTGACCATTTTTTTTGCAGAATGACTTTTGTTTCTACATATTTCTCTTAGTTGTTCATATATCTTGGAATCCTCCCCCAACTTTTTCACAAAGAAGAGAAATTTGAATTGTCTGTTACATGATTTCATCAGTAAATCTCAGATGTAAAAAATTCTTAGTCAAGTAAATTATAATTCACTTTTACATATCTGATTATCTACTTTGTAGAGTAACACAACATAAGTAAGTGCTTGTAAACATTGTTTGGTGATAAGTTGTAATTTTTCTATATTTTTATTTTAAACAGGCTACTTGAGATTCGTGGACGACTTTATGAACTATTAACTCATTGCATTCCTCCTGAAATAATAATGAAGGTAATCTCATCTCTAGTCTTTTAGTCTTAATAGCCCTAGAAAATTATATAATGGGAAAAAAAATTAAGTACATATTTTTGTTTTGTTTCCTGGCACAATTTTTGGTTGTTAATTTTAAATAATTGGATTTTTACTAATTTCATTTTTATTTTACATCAGAGGTAAGGAAATTTTTTTTCTATTGAAATCTGATAACTAAGAAAATTATGAGGATCACATATAAGTTATAAAATTTTCTATAGCAGTATATAGTTAAATTTGGTTGTCTTTTTGCCTTATATGAGAAAAGTATAAAATGTTTAATTTACTTGTTTTTAAAATTAAGAACAGATACCATAATACTTTATTCATTAAAAAGGATTATAGGGGGCAGCTGGTAGCTCAGTGGATTGAGAGCCGGGCCTGGAGACGGGAGGTCCTGGGTTCGGATCCGGCCTTGGACACTTCCCAGCTGTGTGGCCCTGGGCAGGTCACTTGACCCCCATTGCCTACCCTTGCCAATCTTCCACCTATGGGTCAGTGCACGGAGGTTAAGGGTTTTAAAAAAAAAAATGAAAAAAAATAAGGATTATAAAGACATATTCCAAATCCTTATTATGATTCTTCAAGTAATATGAAAACAACAAAGGGAAAGATTCTCAGAGAAATACAAAACGGGAAGAAAGGAGAGAAAACTAGAGTTGAGGGAGAGAACCCTGAGGGTGGGGAGATGCGAAGATTTTTTCCTTCCCTCAAGCCACTGTTTTCTTCAACCCAAACCTACTATGTTTTGCCTATACATGTACATCTTTGGTTCTCTGTCTTACTCATTTAAATTTCTTTATATGCTCAAAAAGAACAAAATAAAAGAAATCACAAACCTTACCATCAGTCAATATGTTATTTTGTAAATGAAAGGTAACACATTATAGGCCCTGCCTCTTTCATAATTCTTTGGATATGTGATCTCTGTCCCTTGGTATAGATTACAATTCATCTAAGCTATCTCATTTCAATTTGTGACCCATGAAGAGAAAAAAGTTAATTGATTAAAATGGTATTGAAGCAGTTCCATATAATGCTACATTTCAAATATCTCTTATAATAGTGAAGCAATTGTTCAAGACATTGTAATCTACATGAGGTCTTATGAGGGTAGAGTATAGTGCACTGTTATTTCTCTATACCTGGGAACTTTTTTTCTTAATAAGGCCCAAAATTCCATGAGCTTTTTTTGGCTAACTCATAACATTACTGACTAATATAATTGTGTAGCACCCCCTTACTTCAGATCATCCTCAGAATAACTACTGTCTGAGCATGTCTCTTTTTCTTATACTTGTGAAGTTGATTGTATTCAAGTGCTGGATTTTACATTTATTCCTATTGAATTTCACCTGTTGAGAAGTAAGGAAATAAGCATTTATTAAGCACCTCGTGCATCTGTTTACTGTGCTAAAGTGCTTTACAGATATCTGCTTATCCTCACAACAACCCTGGAAAGTAGGTATTTTTATTTTTCCCATTTTACAATTGAGGAAATGGAGGCAAATAGGGATTAATTGACTTGCTCAGAGTCACATGGATAGTAAGTGTCAAATGTCATATTTGAACTCAAGCCTTACTGATTCCAGGCCCAGCACTGTCCATTGAACTACCTAACTCTAGCATAGGACAAAGAGAAACATAAGAAAAATTAACCTAAACGTTTTTGCCATTGAACCTCATTTGTGGTGTGATGAAGCCTATGGACCCTTCCTCTTACAGTAATGTTTTTAAGTGAATAAAACAAAATACACTGAATTAAAAAAAAAAATCAGTTCTATTTAGGTAAAGTTTAAAGTCTTTTTAAACAACCAAATTGACATACCCTGGGCTAAGAACCCATATATGCCCTCTAGCTGACAAGATCCTTTTGATCCTATCAATCCAGTGTTAGCTATCCCTCTTAGCTTTCTGTCACCTGAACATTTGATGAACATACAATCTCTACCTTAATCAAAGTAATTAATAAAAATGTTAAATAACACAAGACCAAAATATCCCTGGGTACTGCATCAGAGATCTCTGAACATGATGACATTGAGCCATTTTTTAAACCATCTTAATTTTATTTCTATATAATCCATATCTCACTGTCCTGTCAATAAGAATAATATGAGATACTTTAATAAAAAAAACATTCTAAATTTTTGTTAAACTGTACCTACAGCATTCCTTTCACCTAATTGTAACCTAATAAATCTAAGTTAGTTGCTGAGTTCAAATCTCATGTTTCCTCTTTAATGGAATTGTTTTCCTATATGAATTTAAAATTTCAGTCTTGAACTTTTTATGTCCTTTTTTTATTGAAGCATTTTCATTCTTGAGCTTCTACCTCACCTTCCTCTGAACCCTTTGAAATTTACTTTCACAAATCTAGGGAAATATTAAATTATGCTCACATTTCCTTTCCTCTCTCACAAAGAATGATAACTTCTCTCCAAGATTGCCATTATTTTTATATCCCAGAAACTGGTTCCTTCCCATTAGTGAGACTCTGAACCAAAATAGAATTTCCCCTTCATGGTTTCTACCTTTTGAAGGATAAAATTATCAGTCAGAAGACCTGAATTCAAATTCCATCTCTGCTACTTTCTAGACTTCTACAACTCTGTCACACTTTGTATTTTTATCCTCATTTCTAAAATGGGGAGATTGAATTTAATAACCTAAAAGAAACCTCCCAGCTCTAAATCCCATTATCCTGTGTCTTTCTTGATTAAACTTTTCTTCTGCCTGTAATGTACATTACTTAAAATATGTTGAATACAGATTTAATTTTATACCTTTATTAATTATTTACAGCATAATTTGAAGTAATGTAAATTTTTTTAATGTTGTAAATTGTAGATGATTCAGTGTGATACCATGGATAGACTTAAGAGTTAGGAAGACCTGGCTGCAAGTCTTTCTTTTAATTCTAGCTGGGTAATCCTAGATAATTAATTTATCCTCTTTTGGCTGATGTCTCTTTATCAATAAGATGGGGATAATAATAATACCACTACTCTTATGAGGATCAGATAAGTTATATGTGTAAAATCTTTTGCAGATTTTTAAGCATTATATAAATATTAGTTGTTTTTATGAAACTCCTTTGGACTTTGCTACTACATTTCTGTCTGCTTTAGTGGAGAAAATCCCCATACTAGAAATTCCCTTCAGACCATAGAATAGTTAGATTTAGAGCCAAAAGAAAACTCAGGAACTTGGATTTAGTCTAACCTCTTTTATTTTACATATTAGAAACTTGAGGCCAAGGAAGGGTAAATGACTTGCCCAAAGTAAGAATCACAGGTGGGGTTTGAATCCAGGTCCTCTGATTCCAGAGTGATTGTTCTTTCTATTAAACAAAAATCGTTTACTTATTTGCAAAACTTAGAGAACAGTTCTCTTGGGAAGTGATGTATTTATAGGAGGCAGTATGTTAGTTGGCCAAAAGTTTTATATATATTTATGTTTTCTTCAACTAATCAATAAGCATTTATTAAGCACTTATTTTGTACCAAGGATTATGTTAGACATTAGGGGTTCAAAGACAAAAAATAATGAAACTAGCCTTGCTCTCAAGGAGCTTATATTAGGGGAAGACCTATATATTCTAAAGCATATACAGAATATATACAAGGAAATTAAAGACATTAGCATTTGGGATCAGGAAGGGCTTTGTGTAGAAACTTGCTAAAGTTGTGTTTTGAAGGAAGGGAGAGATTGTCTTTGAGACAGGGGTGAGAAAGTGTAGTATATTTCAGGCATGGAGGGTGGCCAGTACAAAGACTCACAAGACAGGAGGTAGAATGCCATATATGATGGACAGAGAAGGAAAATTTAATTGGAATGTACAGTGTGGGAATAGAAATAATGTTATAAGAAGACTGAAAAGATAGGTTTGGGCCTGGCTGTGAAATGCATTATATTTATCCTAAAGGTAATAGGTTGCCATTGAAAATTAGCAAATAAAAGAGTTCCATGGTCAGATCATCATAGAAGAAAAATCAGTATGGCAGCTATGTGGAGGACTAATTAGAGGGGGGCAAAGGAGACCAGTTTGGCTATTATAGTCATGTAACAGAAGGTGAAGATAGCCACTTGTACAATGTACATAGAAACTTTTATTTTAAGTGAAATGTGTATTATTTGAAAATTTCAGTGCTACTTGAGTTTTTTCATTTGAATTTGTAATTATGATTTGTGTGTACATTTTATCAGCAGATATTATACATAAAAACTGTGAAGAGGTAGGAAATTTTTAGAAGAATGAAGGGAAATTGGCGTTTTAGAAATGTTTCTTCCTAATTACTAGTTATTTCTCTTTAGGGCCTTCTTTCAGAACTTTTAAATAATTGTGATGGACAACTGAAAGGGGAAGTTGCACAGATGGCAGCTTACTATGAACATCGTCTTCAACTTGGCAGCAAAGCTATTTATCACCTGGAAGCATTTGTGGCAAAGTTCATGGCAATTTATAAGAAGTTTATGGAAGAAGGACTAGAAGCCATGATGTTCTAAAGTCTTTCAGTCAGTATCATTTCTCAATATGTCTTAATATTGATATTTCTCATATACAATTTATGTTGTAAACTCTGTAGGTCAAATAAATTCATATTAATCACTATGTTGTTTTTAAAATTAGTACCTTCGTAAAGTATTTGTCATCATTTAGGAATAAAACAATTGTTTCTAGGTCATGTAGTCTAATGGAAGGCTATTATAACTATGGTTATACATTCCGGTATAAGCCAGGATGATACTTTTAATAAATTGTTCCACAAGATTGGTTTAGTTGTGAACTGTTATGTGTTTCTTCATTTCATTAGCCTACATGTCTTACAAGAGAATTTGTTTGAATCTTGGCTCTACCATTTTGCTACCTGTGTGATATTGGTCAAATCTCTTAAATTCCTTGAGCCTCAGATTTCTTATCAATAAAATTATGGGGTTGAACTTAAGGTCTCTTATGGCCATACTGTACTTGGTGCTGGTTAGGAGTATTATGTTCAGAATAAGGGTCTCCCTACACTTTTATGGAAAATGGAGAGAATCCAAAATTGTCAGGCTGCTAGAAACCATTTCTAGAGGAACATTGGAGAAAAACAAGAATGTTAGTTTAGAGGACATGTGAGGAAAGTGGGGAAAGATGAAATTAAAATATTTTCATAACTGACTTGGAAGTAGAATTTTTTATTCAGAGAGCAAAATTAGTACCAGCTGTAAAGAATAACTTTCCAATAATTAGAAATACTCAAGAATAAAAGTTAGAATATCTTGGAAAGATGGTAGAGAGATGGGTTTGCTGTGTATACCTTCCTCCCCAAACATATCAAAACATTAGTGAATAATCTCTGCAAATTCAGAAAACAGCTATGAAAAGAATAGTGAAAGAATCCTCCATAATTTTATAAGGCAACTTTTACTAAAAAAAAGTAACCAAATACTAACTCACTGGCTCATTCCAGATGTTTTCACATTCTTTATACCAGCACATAGTAACCTTATAGTTGTTATGGCTGTTGTAATCTTAGGCACTTGATTTTTGGAATTTACTCCTTTACTGTTTTCCAAGGACATCTGCAGAAAGGGTAGGATTGAATGGCCCCGAGTCACTCCTGGAATATCTAGCCTACTTTTCCAACTTCCTTAGTCCCTGTACTGGCATAGTGTCACAACAGGTTGCTTTGATTTTAGACACATGGTTTTTGAGGTTAACTTTACTTGTTTTAAAATTTTTGTTCTGAAATTTTATTTTCCCAAGTGGCATTGTGACCTAGGGGTTAAAGAGCTGTTCTGAAAGCCAAACCTGGGTTTAATTCCTGTCTGACATGTGGCTGTGGAACTCTCACCAATTTATTGACTCTCTCAGTGCTCTAGGCAAAACTCGAAAACTCTTAGTTGCTGAGAAGGTGCTGACTTCAATGGCACATGTTTTCTCAACTGGGAATCTCCTATACCAGTGATATAATAGGTTTTAGTGCTATTCCCTCTTTTTTCTTTTGTCTTGCATTTTAAAATTACAATCCCTTCATTTTCTTTATCATCTGGTAAGATTTATTGATGTGAAGTATGAGTCTTCTATATTCTCTCACTGGTGGCTAGATTTGAGATATCTTTCTTAGTGATTTCTTTGCAAAATTATAGTTGTGTGAAAAAGTGACTATCACTATTGATTAGAAAAATGCAAATTAGTATAAGTTGAGGTACCCATGACACCTATCAGACTGGCTAAAATGACAGTAAAAGATAGTAAGAAATTTGAAGGAGATGTGGAAAAATTGGGTTACCAATACATTCTTAGAAGAGTTGTGAAATGTTCCAACAATTTTGGAAAACAGTTTGGAACAGTCCAAAGAGCTATAAAACTGTGTGTACCCTTTCACCGAGTAATACCAGTATTAGGTCTGTATCCCAAAGAGATTTTTTTTAAAAAGAAAAAAAAAGTATATAGCAGCCCTTTTTGTAGTAGTAAAGAATTAGAAATTGAAGCTATGAGGAATGGCTGAATAAGTTGTGGCATTTGATTTTGATGGAATACAATTGTGTTGTAAAAAATGTTAAGCAGGATGATTTCAGGAAAACCTGAAATGATTCATAGGAACTGAAGAGAACTAGATCATTGTACACAGTACAGCAATATTGTGTATCAGCTGTGAATGACAGCTATTCTCGGTAATTCAATGATAAAAAACAATTCTGAAAGACTTAAGTTGAAAAAAGCTCCGCACTTCCAGGGGAAAAACTGGTGGGAGACTGCATGTAGGTTGAAGCATACTTTTTTTGGGTCTGTGTTCTCTTTTGCAGCATGACTAATATGGAAATGTGTTTTGCATGACTGCTATGTATACTCCATGTCAAAGTGCTTGCCATCCTAAGAAAAGAGGATAAAGGGAGGGAATTTGGAATGATTGTTTCTGTATGTAATTGAGAAAAAAAACCAACAACCTGTTAAGGGGTCATCAAGATGTGGACAAACGTTTTTTGAAAGAAATGAGTATTATTGAAAAACATGGAAAAATGTTTTAAGCTCTAATAATGAGAGAAATGAAAATCAAAATAATCCTGAGGTTTCAACTTCAACCCTGCAAATTGGCCAAGATGACAAAAGACAGAAATAGCCTGTGTTGGAAGTGCCCTGGAATGATGGGCACACTAATGTTAATTTGTAAGACTGTTAAAATAATTCACTTATTTAAGCCTAAATATCAATGTAATGGCTACTCTGGACCATATGGTTTTCTCCTCTTCATCTCTGGGGAGGGGGAGGGGTTACTTTAGACAAAAAGTTACGAGTTCAGTCACAGTTGCTCTGAGCACTTTGGAAAACATCTAGCATTTAGTCAGACATTGGGTTTTCCGATTTTACATTTACCTCAATTGCTACTTAAATTCAGACTGTTATGACTGAGGCAAATTCTGTTTATTAAAAACATTTGGTTAAAGACAACGTATTATTGTGACTGTGGATAGACAGGAAGGAAATTAGAGAAAGAACTGATCTTTTCTTGGGACTTTTCTCATGTGGGTCTGTTGCTTCAAGATACCTGTCAAACCAATAACTTGTCAATAGTCTGGAAAGCAAATTGGAATAATAGAAATAAAGTAACTAAAATACCTATAACTTTGTTGATTCCACTAATAGATATATATCCCAAGGAGTCATTGACAAAAAATAAGGTTCCATATACACAAAGATATTTATAGTGGTACTTATTTTTTGTGATAGTAAGCTATTGGAAACAAAATGAATGCCTATTAATTAGGGAATGGCTGACAAACTGTAGTACATGAATATAATGAACATTACTCTAATTTTAGGGGGAAATAAGAATACGGGGGAACATGAAAAAGACCTACTTGAAGAGGTTCAAAATGAAGTCAGCAAAGCCAGGAACACAATACACAATGCCTATACAACAATTCAAATGGAAAGAACACCTATCATAAAATAATGGAAAGTTGTGGCTCATACTTTTGCAGAGGTGTGGGAGGCTTTTGAGTGTAGGACATCCCTTAAACCATCAGATATTTTTTATGTGTTTATAAGGTTTAAGAAAAAAGAAATTTGTTATTAAGGAAAATTATTGTAAGAGATAACTAGGAGGGTGAAGAAGAGAAATACAAGGGATTTGGCAATGCAAAAATTAAGTATCTTGTTAAAATCCATTTTTCCCTATTTTTCTTTGATGTTTTCGCTCAATTATTTGATTAATCATCTCAGTCTGGAGCTCTTGGAATTTATCCT
Organism: Gracilinanus agilis; assembly: GCF_016433145.1. Classification (NCBI taxonomy): domain Eukaryota; kingdom Metazoa; phylum Chordata; class Mammalia; order Didelphimorphia; family Didelphidae; genus Gracilinanus; species Gracilinanus agilis. The sequence goes on along the minus strand of NC_058132.1, from coordinate 132,601,351 downwards.
TAATTTTCAAGGTATCTTACAGAATTTGTTGTTCATCTTCCTTTGTTTCCTTTATTGCAAAATTCTTGGCCTTCAGCATTTTCTGTCTTAATCTTATTGCTGATTTTTCAGTGGTGTCCTTGCTGAAAATTGTTCTGAAGAACCTTCATGGGTATTCTCTGTCCTGTCAGATCACCAAGGTTCGAGGGGTTCTTTTCCCTTTGGAGGGCAATGGTCACATGTGGCAACACTGCTATGGGGGCAGTACAGTGGACCATGAAAGTAGGACTTATTTGATAGGACCTCATCAAGGAAGAAGCTATAGAAGTTTGGCAAAAATTAGGCTTATAAGTCTTAGCCCAACAACTTGTGCTAATATTTACCACAATAAGTTCAAATTGGATACATGATCTGAGTATAAAGATCACACCATAAAAATGATAGAAGAGAACATAAAATTAGTTACCTTTTGCAACCATAGGAGAAAATTTTGTTTTAATTCTGAACTTAAATACCACATACATATATATTCAACATAAAAAACATTGACTATGAAACTAAATATCCATTTTATGCTGCTTGCTTTAAATATGTATAAATATATACATGTGTACAGACATGCATATATGTGCATAGATATATATGTATACCTATAATAAATTCCATATTTTTCAAAACTATTGTGTTCATCTACTTTCTTTTAAGCTTATTTCTCTACATTAAAAAAGATTTCAATGCTCTTCCTCACCTTTTCTGGGCATCTCTATTATTGGTTCCTCCCTCATCTATCCCATCCAGCCCCTGTAATTAAAAAAAACAAGAAAAAAGAAAGGAAACAACCTCATTACATGTAAACATAGTCAAGTAAAATGAATTTACAGAGTGGCTATGTCCAAGAATGTATGTCTTTCTTCCCCTTGGAGTCCCTCAAGTGGGTAACATATATTGTTTTAGGTAGGCATGGTTAGTAATTGCACTGATCAGGGCTTTTTTGTTTATTTTTTTTTTCTTTCAAGGTTTTTTTTTCCTTTAAATTATTGTCTAGTAAATTGTTTTCCAAGTTCTGCTTATGTCACTCTGAATCTGTTCTTACTACCAGGAGTTTCTGAAAACATCTTTTTGTAATTTCTAGTGGTATAATGATATTCCCTTACACTGATATGTCACATTTTGTTTTGATATTCCTCAATTAATGGGCATTTCCTCAGATTCTAATTCTTTTCTTTTTCTCTTGCTCCTCCTACCTCTTTTAGAGCCCTCTCAAGACTAAGAAGTCTTTTGCTTTTTTTAACCATGAAGACTATTTCCTCACATGGAGGGATAGGATAATACAACAAGGAACAAGATAATATAAAGGATAAAATAAAAATTTTGACCACTTAAAAGTAAAAGGATTTTGTGCACAATGAAAACAATTGGAAAAGGAACAGAGCAGAAAAATATTTGCATCAAATATCATGGATTTCTGAAATATAAAGGCATTTGAGATATTTATAGCATCAATATCCATTCTTCAAATTTATAGAGAGTTGAGAACAATATACACAATAACTACAACAATAAAAATTAACAGACCACCAAGAGAAGGCAGAACTAGTAATCAAAAAGCCCATGAAGTTTCCACAGAAGAGAATGAAACACACAGAATACTGTACATATTCTCAGACACTTGTATTAAATTAATGTTTTTTGTTTGTTTTTTGTCATGAGAGTGTTGTTTGTCTTAGATGAGGTAGGAAGCAACTGATATAAAGACTAAAGACTTCAAATTTTAAATCCAATTATTTTGTGTTCTCAGGTAGTGACTACCATTTCACTAGAAGTATTTACTTAAAACACCATCACAAATATATAAGGGTGTGAGACCAAAACCTTAGGGACTTTTAAATGCAAACAATTTGAGAGGCAACAAAGAAAATTTGGCTTAGAGTCAGAAGAGCTTCCTTTGAGGTTCAATGTGTGTGTGTGTATATGTATATACACATATATATTGTTGAACAAGCCCTTTAACCTAGAATATAATGGCAAATGTCTTAACAACCAACTTCAAAAAATAAAATGTATGCACAAACTATTTTAAATTTAATCTGCATTAACATACCCTTTATTTCTTTAGACAATCTACAAAACAAGTCATATGCTGATTTGTGCCCATTTCTGTGGCATAAATACACACTGAAGATTTAACAGTCAGCCCTTGTGAGGTATGAGCTAATTCCAGCACACCTCTGCCTTCAACTTCTCAGATCCATAGTTATCTATATATTTTTTTAAAAAGTGGAGATAATTTCTTCCATTCAAATTTAGTCTTTCACAATCCAGCTCCCATCTATCTTATATTAATTAGTCCTATCTTATATTAATTAGCACTCACAGTGCCAGGCAAACTGTCTTGCTAATTATTATTTGTACACATTATTCCATGTCTTCCCCCATGCTTGTTTCCTAAACCTGGAATACACTCCCTTCTAATCTTTACTTCATAAATTCTCAACTCAAGAGTTTCTCTTCTTATAGTTAGGTCAGTCTTACCTGATCTCCCAGGGATTCACGGTGCCCTCTCCATCTCCATTCCTAATGAAATTACTTTGCATATATTTTGAATTTTTATATATGTGTGTATCCTCATGTAACCGACAAAAGATAAAATAACTGAGGAAATAGGTTTGATCTTCTGCACTTATCTAATAAGCAATGCACCCTAATTGCCTAACAAATCAGGACCAAGCTCCTTCCTCAGCTCAGGGCAGGACCCCCAAAACTGGAAGGGAAAGACTTTCAAACAGTAAATACAATCAATACCAATTAAAAGGAAACAAAACAACATTAGGTAATTTGATTTCTAATTGGATGAAAGGCTAGGGACTTTCCAAGTTGTGAGAAGGAGAGGGAATAGTTACAATTCCCTTGAATTCAGGAAAAGAGGTGTCTTCCCCAAGTATCTGTCAACCATCAAAGGAACATGGAAATAATAATTGATCACCGTGGGGCCAATTTTCAGATAAGCCATATGGATCGTTTGAGATATACAATTATAAAAACTCCTTAAATCATTCTCAGGATCTGACTGTTTCTGGTCAACAGGAGCTCGGGCCTTGGTTAAGGGTCTCTTAACAGCAGGTACAATTTCCCAGTCATACAGAGAAAGCTAGAATCATACAATGCAATAAAGTTTTCTCCCAGTTTTCACAAATGAATATTTTTCTTGCAGAATAGAATTTGGCCTGGGCCCATAATTGAATAGATAAGGAACAGAGGTAGTTCCAGAACTGTCACATAATGAAATCAGTGGGGTTCACTCAGTTTCCACAATTAGCCACTTGCTGTTCTAATCTCCCCAATTCCTCCAATTTTCTTATACCCATGCTTTGAAGGTATTGCTGGGAGGGTCTGATTTGATTTTGTTTTTCTATCCCCAGCAGTGTCTTATCAATAATAGATATTTAATACATGCTTCTATAATGAATGAATCAAATGAGATTATATGAAAATACATTGTAATCTAGGGTGCTATCCAAATGTACAGTGTTATTAAGATATTATATAATTGACTAGTTAGCATTAATTCAAATTTAATTCCCAGATTTTTTTGTTATGCAAAGAACTTTCACAATAAAAATGATCCACTGTATTTAGATGGTATTCTATATTGTGTCTGAGGAAGACAGGAATTGGGTAAGGTTAATATGAGCGTAATTGTGAAAGTACAGCAGTAAGTATTATTAAATATATTCCTTTGAGGGGAAAAACTCCCATTTGCATGTTTTTCTCCTGTTCCTTGCTTCCATATACTATGTAATATTTTTTTTTATGCAGACTTATCAGTTGAGTTTATTTGATTTTGGAATTTAAAAATTTGTAACAATATTGCAATTCTAGTAAAATTTTATAATATTAAATGTGATATACTTTATCAATATTTCTTTGGTGTCAGGCTACATATTCACAGTACTGGGGACTTTCTAAATCATTGTTAATGTTTGTAAGGATGGAATTTGTGCAAGGAGGATGGGACAAAAGGAGCCAGAGAAGGAGTGGCTGACAGTTGGTGACAGTTTTTCTCATTATTTTTACATGTTTAAATTACAGTCTTAACCCCACTTGATACTCATTATTGCCAGAGATATATATTGTTATTTGATAACCTCGTGGCTTGTTAAAGCAGGTATTTTAGTGAAATGGTTGCTTTTTGTAGCTATCTTTTCTTTGATTTAACAGGAATATAGGAATTTTCAGCAACATTTCCAGTGCTACATGAGGTAGAAAAGACTTCATGACCCATTCCATTTTGGCAACCATTTATCAGTACTTGGAGTCAGAGAGCTAGATTCAAATTCCAGATATATCTACCACTTACTTGTATCATTTGTGCGACTTCTGGGTAAGTTACTTAATCTCTGGGCCTTGGTTTCTCATGTAGACAGAAAAGTACTAGACTAGACAGATGGCTTTATAGCTTCTTTCCATCTCTCTTTTGATGATCTGCTAGAAATGATTATCAAAGCCATGAGAGTGAACCAACTCTGTGATGGAGAGAGTATAAGAGAAAAGCAATCAGAGAAAGAATCGGCATCAAACAGTCACACAGGCTTGCACACACATCTTTGCACACACATGCACATAATGTATGCTTGTATGTGTGCATGTGTGTACCCTCCATGCCCCACCTCCCAAAATAGATGCTAGAGTCAATCTTCACTGAGTGGGTTACCCAAAGCCCAAAATGGGTCACTTGCTTTTCTCTTACACCTTGTATTGGAAAATTGGTTCACTCTTGTGGATTCATTAATCATTTCTGTGTCAGCATGTCTGTCTATATGCTTCTGTTGCTGGGTGTGAATGGAAATGTGTGTGTCAGGAGGATTTGAGTTCTAATATGACCTGAGTTCTAATATGACACTTAATAGCTATATGATCCTGGGCAAATAATTAACCTTTTTTTGCTTCAGTTTTCCTCCTCTGTGAAATGATCTGGAGAAGGAAATGGCAAACTACTCTACTATCTTTGCCAAGAACCCCAAATGGTGTCCCAAAAAATCAGACATGACTGAAATGATTTAAACAAACATAAACCATGTCTGTCTCTGTGGAGGTGTGTATGTTTGTATGTTTGCCTTAATGACTTTTTTCTTGAATTTCCATTTGAATATACATCTCCATTTCCTAACTCAACATGTCCAAAACCAAATCCATGTTCTTCCCCACACAGACTTCCTTTCATTATTTCTATCAGTGTTACAAGCATTTTCTTTGTCCTTATTTGCAGCTTAGCGTCCTTTACCATATCTTTATACCTCATCTCCTATGTTCAGTCAGTCACTAAAGCCTTTAAAAGTATTTTCCTTTGCATTATCTCTTATTTCCTCTACTTCCTTATAGAGACCCAGCTCTATATATCAACAGGGGTTTGAATGGCCTGAAGTGGTGTCAGCAATAAGGACAAAAAAGATTCACAACAGCTGCCAATGGTTAGCTCATGGCTGCTCCAATCTGACATGGAGCTTCAGGTTTATTTTATACAGAATTCAAAATTTCACACAAAGCACAATAGTGTTGCAGTTTTACAGACACCCAAGGTTACAGAGTTACATCATGATTAACATATGACTTACAAAATTTTCTCCCATGAACATTAAGCCCAGATGAGACAATATTCAAGGTTAGAAATGAACCTCATTTTAATCTAAAAGTTATTTCAGGGAAAAGCTTCCATACTTCAAAAGATATCTTTAATGAATGAGTTTTTAACATTATGGGGTGGAAAGTACCTGGCTGAATGTAAAACTGTCTGACTGCCTGCTTTGACCTTGGCTGTCTAGGAATAGATACAGGGCCAGGCCAGCTTCTACTGATTTCTGCTCTTTTCTCTTAGGAAAAATTGTTAACTCCTTAATTGCTGATGTACTGTAGAGTACTCAGATGCTTTCTATAAAACTTAAGGCTGTCTTAGAGAATTAAATTGATATGTTTTCAATAATGAAAGGAGCCATAGAGAGAGATCAAAGATTTTTATCTCAGATAATCCATCCTAACCTGTCTGTCTCCTGACTTGCAGGGCAGAAAAATCGAAAGGCACAGCCTTGCCAGTCTGTGTTGATCTTTGATAGGGTCCAGATAAAAAGATTCTGCTAAAAGACCCTGTTTCTCTCTTGGCTTCCAACACTTCCTTTTCATCACTACACCTTATATATAAAGTACTATAATAGCCTCCTACTTGATTCTCACTGGCTCCAGATTCTCCCTACTAATTCAGCCTGAAAACTACTGCCAGATAAATATTTGTTTAGATTCTGCCTTCAAAATATCATACCTTTGCTCAGAAACATACTATGGCCTCGAGCTATCTACTCTGTCAAGTTTTAACTTTTCTATCTGGTTTCTGAAGCACTTCATAAAGACATTCTGCCTCTAAATTTTCACTCCTGTACAACATGTACTCTGCTTTAGTCAGGACGAGTCTCTGATTCTGTTTGGTTTTGGTCTGGACTTGTGATTTCAGTGAAGGGAAAATCTAATTCAGATTGTCAATTTATTTTATCTGATATCCTCAGAGGAAATCCAGGTCTGAGTTAATACAAAGAAAAGGAAGAGATTTAGGATAGGAAGCAAAGGATAGGAAGAAGACATAAAATGGGAAGAAATTAAAGTTAAGACACTTTGTCCTCTCGTCTGATACCTATGGACTTTCTGACTCTAGGTCTTTCTGATTCTAAGACTAGCTCTCTCTCTCCACTACCTCCAAGCCATTCCTCTGCTGTCTACATATTGCTTCTGTTTCCACATTCTTTCTTCCTCCTAGGAATGAATGAGTTCTCTCTTTTTGCCTACATAAATCCTTCCTTTATTTTCAAATTCCAGCCAATATACTACCTTTTCCATCTAACACTGTTCCCCATCAAAGTTCCCCATCTAACACTTCCCCAATGCACTGTGTTCATGATTTTTCTCTTGAATTCCTATATTCGTTGCATATACCATATTTTTGGATCCAAGTATATTGTCTTCTATTTTTCAAGTGTTTATATGTTTGCATAAGTAGAACCATAATGTAGAGATTAGATCCTAGGGGCTAGTTTAACTTATCAGCCTCAGAACTAAGATGCTGAAGCATAAAGTACATCTGTAAGATATCCTATACAGCCTTTTGGCTTCTAGTCTCACTCCCTGGAAATGAAGATCACAAGCAAAGTACTGAAGATTGAGAAGACAGTATGCCAAACTTTGAAGTAATTGAGGAAAGTGGAGTGTCCTCCAGTTCCTGTGAGGATAAATAAAATGAGATAACATACAGGTCAAGAATGCTTAGGATAAGAAGTATATAGAACTAGATGCCATGAATTTCAAAGAAGGAATGATGACTGAACAAAGGTGGCAGACCAAGGAGTCCACCAATTCCTGGTTTGTGAGCAAAAGGCATGAGAGGGCAGCCAACAATAGAAAGAAAATGGTAAAAGGTATGATATCCTCAGAGGAAATCCAGGTCCAAGTTAATACAAAGAAAAAGAAGAGATTACAAAGGAAGAGATTCAGGATAGGAAACAAAGGACAGGAAGAAGACATAAAATGGGAAGTAAGTAGAGGTTTTAGAGGGATGAGTGTAAGGAGAAACTGTAAGAAAAGGGGTCTGTGTGAGGCATGATTAGAATTAGGAAAGTAGAAGTTAAGGGGTAAACTGGTAGGACTTGCTCACTGTTAGACTAGGAAATGTACTGAGTAGGGCAGATGAAGTGAGGGTTCTAATTAGAATGCTTGGATGGAACTTTCAGGAATTCATCTCCCAGTTGCCTCCCAGCAGACTGATTATAGCTGCCTTAGGCACTGCATGGGAGGAGAGGCAATAAACATTTATTAAGGGCCTCCTATTCTCATGTGGTAGATATGTCCTTACCTCTTCCTGTGAATAAAATAACATTTGCATCATTGCATTGCTTAATCTGTGTATACTTTCATATAGCCAGTGTTTTTGGCTTTTATTCTAGCATTACCTAAAAGTATTCAGGGAAAATTTTCTCCCTTTGCTCAAGAGGGTTTGGGGTTTATCCATTTGGTATTGATAAAAAATATGCTGCCCCTTAATGCAGTCTATTTGAGGGCATTGAGTCAGTTTTTTGAAATAAGCTTTTCCATGGCACATAAATAATAAATATATATTTGCCATTTTCTTGAATGGAAATAAAACCTTTCATATAAAAATCTTGTATGTAAATCAGATTTAAGAAAAAAAGTATCACATTTAAGTCAATGTACAGGTGGAAAATTTGCCACATCTGAGCTACATTCCCAGCATCTTTTTAAGTAACGTCCTCATTTGATATTCAGGGACGTAGGAGATAAATTTGGCTAAGACCCATGCTGCGGGCCAAAAATTGTAGGAGTAAAAATGAATAAATACTCCTTGAGTTTTAAAATATATATAATTTAGTAATAAACAAAAGTAGGGGGAAAAGAAAAGGAAAAAGGATTTTTTCAATAAAGTGAGCAAAGCAAAGAAAGCCAAAAACTCACACCAGCAATAAGATCCATATCAGAACTTTTCGATCAGTAAATGTTTCATGTTTCTTAACAACTGCTATGTATATATTTTATATCAATACTAAGGCAGTGGCACAGGAGGAAAAGCACTGGCTCTAGAGTTGGAGGACCTGGGTTCAGATCTCCCCTATGATGCTCACTAGCCATGTGACCTTGAGAAAGTCACTTGTCCTCCTTGGGTATCAGTTTCTTTAATTGTAAAATGAAGATATTAGACTGACTGGTCTCTAATGTCTCTTCTTGCTTTAGAGCTAAGATTCAAAGTAGTATGATCCTGTGATCTCTGAGGCTATGATCCTGAGTGTAATTCATTCTATTTTAGCAAAAATCCATAAACAGTGTGAGAAAACATAGTTGTCATAGGCCTTCTCCAGGCTTATAAACATAATAAGAGAGAGAGAGCGGGTCCTATGGAGCAGATAGTGAGAAGATTTATTTCTAATATTGTATTATTTCTATTTCTTAATAAAGCCTTGTAAAATCTTCTAATTGAGACTTGGTCTGTGCTTCAAATCTCTTTCCTCGTTCATTGTCCTGACATTCTCATATATTCACTGCCCTAGAGCATCTTCAAATTTGGCATGGATATTGTGAGTCCATTTTGTTTGGTATATAAGAACTGGCTGAAGCCAAGTATGTCTTGTACACCAGAACAGCATCCTTAGATCCCCCACTGAATGAAGTATTGAGGACAAAACTTAACCATATCCAACTTGATCATCTCATCTAGTTCTCCAAGGCATGACTTCTCTCACCATGATGAAATAGCCAAGTAAAGACTATAAAAAATTAGGCCTTCTCCTCATTAGGTATTCACCAATTAAAGATGTCTAGGGGAGGGCTGAATGATGAGATTTCAAATTTTAATAACTGAAGGTACTGAATGTCTTTGACTTTGAGCACTGAGAGAGGTTATTGACCATTTAATTTATTAGTTATTGCTAGCCTGATCAATAAATTGTCACAATAGAATTTCTTTTCTTCCTTCGTTCCTTCGTTCCTTTCTTCTTTCTTCCCTTCCTTTCTCCCTTCGTTCATTTGTTAATTTGTTAATTTTTTGTTCATTTGTTCATTCCTTCCTTCCTTCTTTCCTTCCTTCCTTCCTTTCTCTCTTTAGTTGTTCATTCATTTGTTCATTCTTTCGTTCCTTTCTCCCTTTCTTCCTTTCTCCCTTTCTTCCTTTCTCCATTTCTTTCTCCCTTTCTTCCTTTCTCCCTTTCTTCCTTTCT
>NC_058132.1:132571451-132586629 GCF_016433145.1 Gracilinanus agilis | reverse complement strand
ACTCCTGATCTTATTGGGAAGGCTTCTAATTTATCCCCATTGCATATGATGTTTGTTGATGGTTTTAGGTATATACTATTTATTATTTTTAGGAAAGGTCCTTCTATTCCTATACTTTTCAGTGTTTTCAATAGGAATGGATGCTGTATTTTGTCAAAGGCTTTTTCAGCATCTATTGAGATGATCATGTGATTTTTGTTTGTTAGACTGTTGATATGGTCAATTATGTGGATGGTTTTCTTAATGTTGAACCAACCTTGCATTCCTGGTATAAATCCCACCTGATCATGGTGGATGATCTTCTTAATTACTTGCTGGAGTCTCTTTTAAATAGTATTCTATTTAAGATTTTTGCATCTACGTTCATTTGTCAAGAAAATTTTAACTTATTCTTTGCAACTTGAAAGGGCAAGATTAGTTTCTTGATGAATTTGGGTGATGAAAATTTGATGTGTTTCATTTGTCCTTATCACAATGGTAAAGAATTAAATGTTTTAACTTGTATAGATTATACCACAGATCATGTGCCTTCTCTTCACTTACGGGCTGAGAGGGAGACCCGAGATAAGTGCCATTTCTGATGGGGTAATGATGTGACCCCAATTGGTTAAATGCATCAGTACATTTAATTCAGGATTCTGAATTGAAATGCATCTAAAGCCAGTGCTGAATGTTTTGGGAAGGGTGATTGCTATGATTCTGGTGGTGTTTAGGTCTGCCTTCCTCAGGTTTCTCCTTACTCCACTCCATCCACCAAACTGATTTTCATAAAGTGCACCCCACCTTCCACCCAGTCAACTTCAGTAGCTTTCTGTGGTCTCCAGGAACAAATATAAAGTCATCTGTTTGGCATTCAAAGTTCTTCATAACTTAGCCCCTTCCTATTTTTCCAGTTGTCTTACCTTACATACCTGCCACATACTCTTCAATCCAGTTACACTGGCTCTTTTGTTGTTCAATGAATAAGAAACTCCATCTCTTAACTCCACGCATATTCTCTGACTATAACCCAAGCTTAGAATGCTCTCCCCCTTACCCTCTGCCTGCTGGTTTCCCTGGCTTCCTTTAAGTCCCAACTAAAATTCCATCTTTTACAGGAAGCCTGTCTCAATCTTTAATTCTAGTTTCTTCCCTCTTTTAATTATATCATATTTATTCTGTATATACCTTAGTTGTACATATTTGTTTGCTTATTGTCTCTCCCATTATATAATAAGCTCCTTGAGGGAAGAATCTGTCTTTTGCCTCTTTTTTATCACCAGCTCTTAGCAAAGTATCTTGTATATGAGTTCTGTGAATATCATTTCATAGAATTTCAATTATTATAAATATATCAATAAGTTTTGCTGACTTTTTTCATTTAAAAATTCTTTATTATGTGGGTTAACTCTGAGAGAAGGGAAAGGAGGGATGCTGGAGAAAATGTCAGTGATATCAAAAGAGAAGATATAAATACAATTTATTTTAAAAATCTTCTGTTATTTAGAATGACTCTGAAGGGAGAGAGTGTGAGACGTAAACAATTTGGCATAAAAACAAAAAGTATAAAATTATTTTAAAAGTTTTCTATGTGTTTTATTACATCCTATGAAACAATTTCTGAATTTATTATTTTCCTGATAAAGAAATTCCTGTAGAGTGCAAAAGCTGGGAGACAATGAAGTCAGGGAGAATGACAAGGAGAAGAAAGGTGAAAGTTTATTTACTACCTTTGAACATCCATCAATGGCAATGCAATTTAGGGACAAAGAAGTTAGCTTCAGCCTGCTCAGAGTTTAAAGAGTTTAGTGAGGGCACTGATCCATTAGCGAGGTGCTCTTGTTTGGGGACAAATCTCCTCCAATACAATAAGTTCAATAGTGTTTCATCAAAGACAGAGGAAATTGTTATTTGCACTTTTCTCATAGCCAGAAGTGAGCACAATGGGTATAATTTCTAGGAAGACTATAGAGGTTAAAAAGCAAGCCCCAAAGGCAGAAACACCTGGATTCAAGTTCCATACCTAACAGACTGATTATGTTAACTCTAGGTAATTCACTTAAACTCTTGATGCTCTGTGCTAGAATTATCAACTATTTAGCCAGCAGAGTTACATCCTACCTATAATACTCTCTAGTGTATCCTGAACCAGATTAAAAGGTAAGTGGAAAATAATTAACAACATTAATAAAAATGCAATAAAGCATAGGTAACATTATATTTTAATACTAAATCAATCAGAAACTTGCTGGCATTTTTACTGTGGATTAGTGGTCCCAATTTGTTTAAATTTGTCACCACCACCATTACTTGAGTCTAGGCACTTCTCTAGCATTATAGGTTACATCAGTGGTTCCTAAACTTTTTTGGCCTACTGCCCGCTTTCCAGAAAAAAATATTTAGCCCCCTGGAAATGATTTTTTTTTAAATTTTAATAGCAATTAATAGGAAAGATAAATGCACCTGTGGCCATCACTGCCTCCCTGGATTGTTGCAGCACCCACCAGGGGGTGGTAGCATCCACTTTGGCAATCACTGGGTTACAGAGAAGGTACCATCCTCTATTAGTAGAGCAAGATTTCTCACCTGGGAGTTCTTATCACAAGTCCAGTCCCAAACCCCGATCATCTAAAAAAGAACTTGTTGAAAGAAACATCTAAAAATAGGTTGAGGTACAGTCCAAAGTACTGATTTCTGCATCAGTGTTCAAGGATATTTGATCACCTATATTATGCTGTAGAAGGAATACATTTTAGGTGGTAGACTTGATTAGATAAGCTGGTGATGGCCCAGTACTTAGCACAGTAGCAGGACTTTACATAAACTCTTAATAAATGTTGATTGGCTGACTGACTGACAGATGGTATCACTGAGATTTGATCTGATGAGGTCATTGACTAGAATATGACTTTGAAAGGTTACAAGATCCCAGGATCATCAATTTAGAGTTGGAAGAACCCTCAGAAGCTATTTAATTTAAAGTCTTTATTTTCCTTGGATCCAACATGGTTAAATTACTTGCTCAAAGTCACATAAATGATATGCATCAGAGGTTGGATTCCAATCAAAGTCCATTGATCTCGAGAAGCAGTGTGGTGTAGTGTATAGAATCAGGAGGCTCTAGGTTCAAATCTTGCTGCAACTTACTAGCTGTGTATCCTTGGACAAATCATAGAACTCATTTGGACCTCAGTGTCCTCATCTGTAAAATGGGAATGAAGAGGGAGCAGCTGGGTAGCTCAGTGGATAGAGAGACAGGCCTAGAGACTGGAGCTTTTAGGTTCAAATCTGGCCTCAGACACTTCCTAGCTGTGTGACCCTGGGCAAGTCACTTAACTCCCATTGCCTAACCCTTATCACTCTTCTGCCTTGGAAACAATACACAGTATTGATTGTAAGATGGAAGGTGAGGGTTTAAAAAAAATGGGAATGAGGGTTGGACTTGATGACCTCTAAGGTCCCTTCTAATTATAGATTTATGATCCTATGATTTGGTGCTCTTTCCATTTTGCTGGTTAGATCTTATTAAAACAGAACAGACTAGATAAAGGATTAGAGTCGGGGAGGAGGGAGAGGCAGAATAGCATGATATATTAAAGAGATGTATACTCATGCAAGGAAACTCAGGAACCAGAGCAGGGAGTGATATTTTCATGGGAATGAAATAATATAGGTCACCTGGACAGGAGAAAATGGATGAGGAGTTTGGGAAATCTTACAAACTGGTCACGGAGGCATGGTGTGGTAGGCAACATCAATCATCCAGACATCACTTGGAACTCTCTCTCTTTTTTGCCAAAAGCAGAGCAGCTAATAAATTCTTGGCTGGTCTTAATGATAATTTCATTTTTTAAGAAGAGGAGAAAATAACAAAGAGATCTCCTGTCCTGGACCTGATTCTGATGGATGAGAAGTGGATTATTGAAGCAGAAATGATGACTCCTTCGGGGAAAGTGTCCACTTCATTTTAGAGTTTTTGAGAGAGTAGGAGTAGGCCAGGCGCAGGGTGACACGTCCCTTAGACTTGCCAAGAGCAGATTCTATAGAATCAGGATTCAGAGAGTGAATGGGGAGGGTCCAACGGCTTAATGTCATAGGACTTACACAGGGAAAGTTATGTCAAGAGAGCTGGATAGCTCAAAAATGAAATTCTGAAGACACAGGAAAAAAAAAGTATAATGAGAAAGAAAAGGGGGGCTATTTAAAGGGACTGGTGTAGATGCCTATGGGATTTATGTACCAGCTTTGATTCTTTTAAAAAGATTTAAAAGCAAAGCAAGATTATTATGGATGAATAAAAAAGTGTCATCCCAGCAAAACTGACAATTTACAGAGAGTATATGAGTTTATACAAAAATATAAACCATCGCAGATTAACGGTGCAAATTCAAAGGAATTGGTTGGCATAGTAGATAAAACACTGGACTTAGAGTCAGGAAGAACTGGGTTCAAATCTGTCTTCAGGCTGTGTGACCCTGGGCAAGCCAATTAACTTCTTTCCGCTTCAGTTTCTTTAACTGTACAATAGCTGTACAACTTAACAGTACTCATCTCACAGAATTTGATACTCACAGAGGATCAAAAGTGCTTAGCAAGGTGCCAGGAACATTGTAGGTGTTTGTTTAATAAATGCTTGTTCCTTCCTCCAATTCTGCATTCTCCTCCTAGCTCAGAATATAATCATGGGAAGTAAAAGACAGAAAACAGAGATGTTCAACTGAAAAAAATAAGGTCATAACTGCCCATTTCCTTTCAGAAGTATGAACAAGTTTCTCCTTGATTGAATTAGAAGGAAGATTTGGTCTCTGGCTGACCAAAAGTTTGGCCCTTCCCTCTAGTAGTCCTTAAAAGATATTTGAACAGTAGAGAAGTTTATCATTTTGAAGCAGTCCAGGACAGAAGTAGCTCTGTGGAGTGTGACTTTTGGCATTCTATTGAGTGGAGAGTGGGAAGGATGGAAGGGGGAAGATTGTCTCCCCTTCCCCTCCCACAGGGGTGATGACATCAAGCAATGGTTCCCTCTAGTAATTTCTTGTGCAGTATTTCTGGTGTTCATTAGTTTAAGAGATTTCATGGCACAGTAATATACACCTAGGAGAAAGCAGACATACACTTAAAAAACAAACAAACAAAAACCAACCTTAATTTCCATCTTAGAGTCAATTCTATGTATTGGCTTCCAGGCATAGAAGCAGTAAGGGTTAGGCTACAGGGGTTAAGTGACTTGCCCAGGGTCACACAGTTAGGAAGTGTCTGAGGCCAGATTTGAACCTAGTACCTCCCATCTCTAGGCCTGGCTCTCAATTCATTGAGCCACCCAGCTGCCCCTGAAACATACACTCTTTATGAAGAAAGATACAGGAAAAAAGACAGATAGATTGAATTTTCTACTTCTATGGGTTGTGAATGTTGAGATTTCTTTATAAAATTATAATCTTTTCCATTTCATTTTCCCCTATTACTTACGATCTCTAATCTTGTTCTTTATCTTCATGGGGACCTCCAACCCCCTTTACCTCTCCATGCTTTTCTAGGACATCACTTCTTTTCTTGAATCCCATACCCTCTTTCTCTCTAACTGATTACCCACCTCCTAAACTCCCAACCCTGAATTACTCTTTTCATCCCCTTCTTTTTTCCCTTTTCACAATTGAAAAGAGCTGAAGAAAGTCTTGAAACTGATTTTGTCCACTAAAAATTTGTTATCTAATTTCAATTAGGTCTTCAGTGCAGCAAAGCCTTATACTCTGCCATAATTATTTATCCTAATCACCACAGTGGCTGTTCCAGTTCTTGTTGTTCCTTAAGCATCTCATGGCACCTCCTATGTGGTCCTCTCAAGTGAGAAAGTGACCTCACATTTCACACAAATAATTGAAGGTATTTACTGAGAGCTCTCTCTTCTCCCCTTCTCTCTATCACACACCCCTCTAATATTGTACTCCATCATGTCTTCCATTCTAGTCCCTGATAAAGAGGTGACCCTTCTCCTTACCAACTCCATTTCCTCTATATCACCTCTTGATGCCATCTTCTCCTGTCTTCTCTAGCAGATTGTCTTTGTTATCATAACCACTCTTTTTCTTATCTTCAAACTCTCCATATTTATGTGGCTCTTTGTTGCTACCTACAAACACACTCAGGTCTCCTTAACCTTAAATTCCACAACTCATCCTATTGTCTTTGCTAGTTGTCATCTTCTCTCTCCTAAAACCCTTGAAAAAGCCCTTTGTGCTTCATTCTTCCACTTCCTTTCCTGTCACTTTCTTCTAAATCCTTCACAATCTGACTTTTGACCTCATCATTCAAAATAAAACTACCTTCTTCAAAGTTAACAAAGATCTCTTAGGTACCAAACCTAAAATGGTCTTTTCTATATACTTATCCTTCTTGATCTATGCAATTTTTGACACAATCCCCTCCTGTGGAATACTCTATTCTCTGAGTTTTTTTTACATTGTTCTCATTTGGTCTCCTCCTACCTGTCTGATTATTCCTCATACATTTTCTTTTGTGGTTCTTTCTAGCTGTGGACTACATTAACTGTGGGTGTTCCCAAAGGTTCTGTCCTTTTTTTTTTAACTTAATATTATCTCATTCATTAGTTCCCCTGTGTTCAGTGATCCTCTCGATTCAGATGATTACCAAATTTATCCTCTTCTTTGATGTTTGCAACTTTGATGTCATCCTCAGCTTCTCATTTCCACTAATTCAACCTATCTTGTGATAACTAGTACATAGTAAAAGATTAATAAATGTTCACTGATTGCATTCTTATCCATTCTCTCCAGCACAGTTTAAACCTTCTCTCAGTCTCCTTCCTCTCTCTTCTCTAGCTTAACTGGTCCTGGATGAGGAGTCTTTCCTCCTAACTGTCATTTCCAGATTCTTTCTTTGAATCTTTCTTCCTCTGAAACCCATTTCATTTTAATTTTCCAATCTATCCATATCAGGAAACTGATATAAAATGATGAGAGTGCTGGACTATGAGTCAGGCAGACATGGGATTCAATTTTGTCTCAGACACACGTATTGGCTGTGTTATCCTTGGCAAATCATTTAACTTCTTCAGGCCTCAGTTTGTTTCTCTGCCAAAAAGAGAGATTGGAGATGACCTCTAAAGTCTCTTCTAATCCTAAATCCATAATCTTTTCCTACTTTTCCTGATAAAATATAAGGTCCTTGAAGGCAGGGACTGTATAATTTTTGTCTTTGTATCCCCAGTTCCTAACACAGTGTCTCACACGCTAGGTGTTTGACAAATATTTATTGAATGGGTATATGAATGAATTTAGCAGGAGAAAAGAAAATAATTTTAAATCAACACGAGAAAAAGTTCCTCTGAGAAAATAATTGGTTGGTGCTGGACATTGAGAACACCAAATAACACTAATAAAAATGAAATAGATTAAAAAATTTAAATTATAGGAAAAGACTTGTTATTGATGTGAGAGTTATACTTGAATCAACTATGTACAATGAGACTATTGACTTAACACAGCAATCAGCAGAATTAGAAAAAACCAAGGAGAATAATCATGGAACAAGATACTGTGCAGTTCAAACAACTCAGTTCTGAATTATTGAGCAATAAGCATTAAGAAATGGGAATTGGACACCTGAAATCATGTTAACATTGATTGTAGCAATTTTCCTTGGTGGTCTAGTTACTGTATAATCACTTACCACCTCAAGAGAACCAAAAATATCCAGAAAATGACTTGATTTATTCACCAAGCAAAGAGAGATGATGCTCAAATACAAAAGTAGGGTAGAATATAGACTTGTTTATAAAATATTACAAAGATGGTTTTTTTTAAACCCTTACCTTCCGACTTGGAGTCAATACTGTGTATTGGCTCCAAGGCAGAAGAGTGGTAAGGGTAGGCAATGGGGGTCAAGTGACTTGCCCAGGGACACACAGCTGGGAAGTGTTTGAGGTCAGATTTGAACCTAGGACCTCCCATCTCTAGGTCTGGCTCTCAATCCACTGAGCTACCCAGCTGCCCCCTACAAAGATGTTTGATGAATGTTTATGAAGAGTATTGTTTCATGAAGTGGAGGGAAGCAGTAGAAAGTAAAGACAATTTAAAGAAAGCTTGGCAAGAGAACCAATTAAACAAAGTGATTCCAAGAACCTTTCAGGTTTAAAATGGAAGGAGAACCACAAATAGAAGACAAATGGAAGAGAACTGTAAACATTACTATAGCAAACTGTGTTCACTTCCAAGGATGGTGGAATCATCATATCAAACTCTAATATCACTGTCCCATATATACTTATAAAAAAGAATGTTCAAATGCACTAAAGAAAACAAAGACAGGAAGAGTAACTTTGTATATTCTCAAGGAGAATAATATTGAGAAAAAGTCATATCATGTAGTTCAAACAACCATGTTGGAGGAGATACAATTATGAGAGTACCAGAAAGGTTTCTGAGGGATGCAAAGATATAGAAACCAAGAAAAAAACACTTCAGATTTTAATACCATCTCCAGAGCAGCCTACATAACATCAGCAATTGCCAATCTCTTATTTTTCCTTTTTTTTTTTAACCCTGACCTTCCATCTTAGAATCAATGCTGTGTATTGGTTCCAAGGCAGAAGAACAGTCAGGGCTAGGCAATGGAGGTTAAGTGATTTGCCCAGGGTCACACAGCTAGGAAGAGTCTGAGGCTAGATTTGAACCTGGGTCTTATTGTCTCTATGCCTGGCTCTCAATCCACTGAGCCACTCAGCTGCCACTCAGCTGCCCCCCCCCCCCACCTTATTTTTCCTCTTCTTCAAACTCCTTATGCAAGTTCCAAGTTGAGGATTTCATGGAATTGTCTCCACTAAGAGGGCCTCTTGGGAGAGGCATACCTGTTATCACAAGTCCTATAAGTATGGGTCAAAGATAGGAGGCTAAACTGAAAGAAATGTATTATCATGCTAAGGAAAACTAATTAACTATAACTTTATCTGTTTAGAATATAAACTGAATTTTTATAACTTTTTAGATGCACTTAGGATACAGAGCCAATCAGGATTACAATAGATAAGTAAAGAATTTCACAGGAGAAGGGCTGGTAGATAAAGAAGAGGATCAACCTGGGAGGAAAAGGAGAGTACTTAGAATGTATCCATAAGGATTTATTAGAAGAAAACAAACATTATTCCTGAGCAGGAGAAAGAAGTGACCAGATTCTTTTACAATTGTGAAAAAAGTCCTTTCAGACAAAACTGAAAGGTCTCCTAACTAAGGACAGCAAGTAGTTCTTACAAAAATAGAAGAGATTATCTATTTTAAGATGTTCTTGAATAGTATGGCAGATTTTATTTCTCCTTCAATAGGGGTTGGAGACTTTCTAATATTAGATCACTGTGGGTGGTTGGGGTAAGTAATCCAACAAGAGATTGTGAAATGATCATGGTTTCTATTCTCCTTCAATTAGGCCATCCTTGAGTGGGATATTATTGGAAAAAATGTAAAGTAAAATTCAATTATTCATCAGTGGTACATACCTTTTAAGTTTCTCAGTTGACTGAAAGATACAGAAAACCTATAGACCTTGTCCATCAGTCTGTTTATCTAGGATGGATTGTACAAAGAGAATACAAGTTGGGCCTGGACTTGATTTGAGAAATTTTGTCTTTTGGGAAAAAATTGCCCTTTGGGAAATTATAGTGCTTTTTAATGACATTAAGCTTTCCATTGAAACAAAGTTTCAGGGTTTTTTAAAACATTTATTAAGATTTATTTTTTAGAAAAGTTAACATGATTACCTAATTCATGCTCTTACTTTCCCCTTCACTCCCCCACCTCACATCCCCCCCCCATAGCCAATGCACATTTCCACTGGTTTTAACATGTGTCCTTGATCAAGACTTATTTCCAAATTGTTGTTAGTTGCATTGGTGTGGTAGTTTCGAGTCCACATCCCCAATCATGTCCGCCTCAATCCATGTGTTTAAGCAGTTTTTTTTCTTCTGTTTCCTCTCCTGCAGTTCTTCCTCTGAATGTGGGTAGCATTCTTTACCATAAATCCCTCAGAATTGTCCTGGGTCATAGCATTGCTGCTAGTACAGAAGTCCATTACGTTCTATTTTACCACAGTGTATTGGTCTCTGTGTACAGTGTTCTTCTGGCTCTGCTCCTTTCACTCTGCATCAGTTCCTGGAGGTCTTTCCAGTTCACATAGAATTCCTCCAGTTTATTATTCCTTTGAGCACAGAAGTATTCCATCACCCGCATATACCACAGTTTGTTCAGCCATTCCCCAATTGAAGGACATACCCTCCTTTTCCAGTTTTTTGCCACCACAAAAAGCACGGCTATAAATATTTTCGTACAAGTCTGTTTATCTATGATCTCTTTGGGGTACAAACCCAACAATGGTATGGCTGGATCAAAGGGCAGGCATTCTTTTATAGCCCTTTGAGCATAGTTCCAAATTGCCAGCCAGAATGGTTGGATCAGTTCACAACTCCACCAGCAGTGCATTAATGTCCCAGTTTTGCCACATCCCCTCCAGCATTCATTACTCTCCCCTTCTTTCATTTTAGCCAATCTGCTAGGTGTGAGGCGATACCTCAGAGTTGTTTTGATTTGCATTTCTCTAATTATTAGAGATTTGGAACATTTTCTCATGTGCTTATTGATACTTTTGATTTCTTTTTCTGAAAATTGCCTATTCATGTCTCTTGACCATTTATCAATTGGGGAATGGCTTGATTTTTTGTGCAATCAGTTTAACTCCTTGTGTGTTTGAGTAATTAAAGTTTCAGGTTTTTAAGAGCAACATTTGATTGGTATTTTTGTATAGTGGTGAGACCTAGAATAAAACAGTCTTTAAAGAATTAAAAATTAGTTCTACAGGGAGGACAACTAAGAGGTACATGGTGATTATGAGCAGGTTGCATCAAAACCTATGAAAAATAATTCTAAGAACAGAAGTAGGAGGCATCATCAAGGACATGTCTAGTAGGAAGTCATGTGTTTAGGTGACAGTTTGACAGCTAGAATGATCTACTGGTACCCTCTAAATGGTAGCAGAATATAAGGAGGTCCTCCAGAATGTTGAACTTCTATGTCTAACTTGTGTGAGGCCAGGGATAAAAATTGTACAAGATGATGTGCAGATGGTTTGTGTTCTGTATCACTGCAATAGTGACCCTTGGTTTAAGCCTGGATTACTTGAGAAAAATGTTCTCTTCATTGCTGGAAAAAATGACACTATGCGCCTATTTGAGGAGCAGAGTTGGCATGAGACCTTGTGGGAAGTGTTTCATCCTTCCTGCTTCCAGAGGGTACACATATGGTTCCAGACCCTCTGGAAAAAAGATAAAGAAAACAAACTTTGGAAAGAAGATATATAGGAGAAAGCTGGCTCCTTGACACATCCCTGATTTCTCCATTGCCTTCATAGAGACAATGGAGAATTTCCCCTTGGGTGAGATTGGAGATCTCTTTTTTGTTGAGCTAGCCAAATCTTATTCCTAGTGGAAGGACTTTTTTATTCATTATGTTCTAAGCACCATAAGTAATCTTATTTCTGTTTGCTTTCTTCTTGGATAAATTACATCCTCAGCACTTTTTGTGATTGTCTTGGTTGTAATTAGAATTTGTTTGTTAAAGATCAATAGGGCAGGTTAGGTAGCAAAGAGGATAGAGTGTCAGGCCTGGAGTTAGGAAGACTTATCTTGCTGAGTTCAAATCTGGCCTCAGATCCTTGCTGGGAAAATCACCTAACTCTATTTGCCTCAGTTTCCTCATTTGTAAAATGAATTGGAGAAGTAAATGGCAAACTATTCCATCTTTGCCAAGAAAACCCCAAATGCTGTCACAAAGAGATGGAAACCATTGAAACAATTGAACAACAACAAAATATTTGTATATATTTAGGATGTCCTTTCTTCTTTAAGAGTTAGGGACCAGGGGCAGAAGAGGAGCTGAGGGGTTAAAATGGCAGCAGAGTAAGGAGCAGCTGCTCGATCTCTCCTGACCGAAGCATACAGAACCCCTCAAGGGGAAATAAAAACGAGTCCAGAGGAATGAAGGAACCCCACAACAGGGCGCAGCATTGAAGGTACGCAGAATCGGGGCATTTCCACACTATAAAGGGGTGAAACAGCTCTCACTAAAACGCGAGAGGAAGAAGCCCCTCCCCCACCCCCCACACTGCACACCTCGCACAACCCGCCAACGCACAAGTGGGAAAACAGGACTGGGGCAACCAGATAATCACTGGCAGCCCCGGGGCTTGTACCTGTGTGCAGCAAGATGAGGGACCCCAGGTGGCTGGGGGGTGCGCATGGACTTTCCCCAAGCGTCCACGAGGGTGAAGGCACCGCCTCGGGCCTGGACAAAGGCCCCTAAAACACGGCCTTTCCCAAACGCTGAAGGCATCGCCTCAGGTGCGAATAAAGATCTCCAGCCCACGGACTTTCACTACCTTCTGCAGGGGTGAAGGCAGGCCCTAAGAGCATCTGCGCAGGCAAAGGCAGTGCCCTAGGCTTGAATAACGATCTCCAGCCCAGGCTTGGACCTCCAGTGAGGACCCAGTGCAGACCAGAGCAGGGCTGTGGAAGCAGCCCCAAAGACTGCTGAAGGAACCTCGGGCAGAGGGGCAGACCAGGAACTACCAGGAGGCCTGACCCCGAGGACAAGGAGACCGGAGCCCCCAGGAGCTTGCAAGGCCCAGGCAGACCCTGAGTGCAAAGACAAAGCTGAAAAGGGGTGGGGCTAACAATGGCCAGCAATAAGGAAATCCAGAAGAAAAAGACTATCAAGAGAAAATCTGGAACACTTGACAACTTCTACACAGAGAAAATCCAGACACCAGAGTAGGGAAAACAAAAATCCAAACCTCCCCAAAAAAATGAAAGCTGGTCGCAAGCTATGGAAGAGTTTAAAAATGAAATGTTGAGGAAGATGGAAGGAATCTGGCAAGAAAATAACAGTTTAAAAGGCAGAATTTCGCAATTGGAAAGTGAGACAAGACAACTGAAGACCAAAAATGACCAGATTGAAAAGGAAAACCAAAACATTAGAGCCGAAATCCAAAACATTAGAGCCGAAAACCAAAACATCAAAGCTGAAAACCAAAACATTAAAGCTGAAAACCAAAACATTAAAGCCGAAAACCAGTCCTTAAAGGCTAGAATCGAACATTTAGAAACCAATGATCTCTCAAGACAACAAGAACAAATAAAACAAAGGCAAAAGACTGATAAAATAGAAGGAAACATGAAATATCTCAATGAGAGAGTGACAGACCAAGAAAACCGGTCTAGAAGAGAAAACTTGAGAATCATTGATATTCCAGAAAAGGCAGAAATCAATAGAAACTTGTACTCCATACTTAAAGAAATTATTCAGCAAAATTGCCCTGAAGTTCTACAACAAGAGGGCAATATAGACATTGAAAGGATCCATAGAACACCCTCTATACTGGACCCAGAAAAGTCAACACCCAGAAATATAATAGCGAAATTGAAGAGCTTTCAAATTAAAGAAAAAATCTTACAAGAAGTCAGAAAGAGACAATTCAAATATCAAGGAGCACCAATAAGGATCACACAGGATCTGGCAGCCTCAACGCTAAAAGACTGCAAGGCTTGGAATACAATATTCAGAAAGGCAAGAGAGCTGGGCCTTCAGCCACAAATCAAGTACCCAGCAAAACTAACCATATACTTTCAGGGGAAAGTATGGGCATTCAACAAAATTGAAGAATTCCAAGTTTTTGCACAAAAGAGACCGGGACTAAATGGAAAGTTTGACACTCAACCACAAATATCAAGAGAAAGATGAAAAGGTAAATAAGAAACAGAGGGAAAAGAAAGAAAACTCATAGTCTTTTAAGCTTGACTCTTTAAGGGCATAAATAAGATCTAATTATCTGTATTACTAGGTGGAGAAATGCTATGTATAATTCTCTGTAGTGAACTCTATACACTATTATAATATTCACTATTATAGCAACCAGAAGAATAATTCATAGGGAGAGGACAGGATACTAAATGGTCTAAGAAGACATGGGGGGTGGGAAAGAGGGGGGAATAGTAGGGGACACTAAGAAAAATCTGAGTAAATAAGAAAAATAAGGTATTCTATTACACACAAAGAGGGCGTGGGAAGGGGAGGAGATGAATAATATCATAAGAAGGAGAGGAAGAGAGCATAATCAAACCTTACTCTCAGTGTAATCAACCCGGAGAGGGAAGAGTAGCTTTATTATCCATCCGGATAAAAAACTATCTAACCCTACTGAGAAAGTCAGAAGGGATAAACCAAAGGGAGCAGGGGAGTGGGGAGGCCAAAAAAGGGAGGGGAGAAGAAGGGGGAGGGAATTCATTTGGTCTTTAAAAAAAACAAAAATAGGGGAACAACAAAGGAGGGGGCAGAAAGGGAAGTCAATCAAGGGAGGGGATAAGGAATACCGGCTCAAAGCAAACCACTGGTGTAAAAGAAAATAGTGTAATAAGAAGGAGGGGTCTAGGGGAGGATACAAAAATGTCAGTGAATACACAACTAACAATTGTAACTCTGAATGTGAACAGGATGAACTCACTCATAAAACGGAAGCAAACAGCAGAGTGGATCAGAAACCAAAATCCTACCATAGGTTGTCTACAAGAAACACATATGAGGCGGGTAGACACACACAAGTTTAAGGTTAAGGGTATGAGCAAAATCTTTTGGGCATCAAATGAGAAAAAGAAGGCAGGAGTGGCTATCATGATCTCTGACAAAGCCAAAGTAAAAATAGATATGATTAAAAAAGACAGGGAAAGTCATTACATCCTGATTAAAGGCAGTATAAACAATGAGGAAATAACACTGCTCAATATATATGCACCAAGTGGTAGAGCATCCAAATTCATAAAGGAGAAACTGGCAGAGTTCAAGAAGGAAATAGATAGTAAAACCATACTAGTGGGAGATCTAAATATTCCTCTTTCAGATCTAGATAAATCAAACCAAAAAATAAATAAGAAAGAGGTAAGAGAAATGAATGAAGTCCTAGAAAAATTAGATTTAATTGATATGTGGAGAAAAATAAATAGGGACAAAAAGGAATACACCTTCTTTTCAGCTGCACATGGTACATTTACAAAGATTGACCATGTAATAGGGCATAGAATTATGGCAAACAAATGCAAAAGAGCAGATATAATAAATGTAACCTTCTCAGATCATAATGCGATAAAAAT
>NC_058132.1:132557658-132566845 GCF_016433145.1 Gracilinanus agilis | reverse complement strand
CTCTGTACCAGCAGCAATACAATGACCCAGGACAACTCTGAGGGATTTATGGTAAAGATGCTACCCACATTCAGAGGAAGGACTGCAGGAGAGGAAACATATAAGAAAAGCAATTGCTTGAACACATGGGTCGGGGCGGACATGATTGAGGTTGTGGACTCGAAACTACCACACCAATGCAACTACCAACAATTTGGAAATTGGGCTTGATCAAGGACACATGACAAAACCAGTGGAAAAGTGCATCGGCCATGGGTGGGGGGAGTGCGGGGGGTGAAGGGGAAAATAGGAGCATGAAACATGTAACCATGTTAAAAATGATTATTAATAAATGTTAAAAATAAAATAAAATAAAATATAAAAAAATAATAATGCTTATCTCAAGCTCACCAAAATTATTAGGATGATTCAATAAGATGAAACATTTGAAAGTGTCTTGTACAAGCTTCAAGTATGTTGTATGATTGTATCTTCTACATGATAAACCCTGTAATAGGAAGGCAGTTGTGTTAATGTGTGGCGCTTGAGACGTACTTGCTTGTTACCCCGTGTGTAATGTTTGTTGTGTATATCTTTAATATTCTAGCAATAACCTGTTTCTGTTTCTCAACATATAAGTATGCCACACATATACTTAGTGTAATCCAGATGGAGTGCAAAATTTTTTCACTAGTAAACAATGTAACAGACTAACTTTAACTTTAGCCTCTAAATGTTGGGGAGTGGGACCAAAATTGCCTATTCATGTCCCTTGCCCATTTATCGATTGGGGAATGGCTTTATTTTTTGTACAGTTGATTTAGCTCCTTGTGTATTTGAGTGATTGGACCTCTGTCAGAGTTTTTTGTTATGGGGATTTTTTCCCAATTTGTTGTTTCCCTTCTAAAAAAAAAAAAAAAAAGTCTTCTTGGGAAAGAGATAGGCATAATTCCCAAGATATCCTTATTCATATCTCCATTTGAGATTCATTTAAATAATCCATGTGGACATACATGTAATCTGCATTGGTAACAATATACCTCACATTATTCTCAAATCAGTGAGATAACAGGGCATATGAGTATGAACAAAAAATAAAGCATTATAAATACCTATATGGTTTTTCTTGCTTGCTTTACTAAACTCAAATATTATCAATCACTATTTAATTAAAACTTGGTTTTCCTTTTTTCTTGAAGGATCTGTCTTTTGATATCTTCTCATCTATGGTGCTGACCTGACCCACTTCATGATTTTGACTACTTTTAGCATACTAGCTGTTTATAAGAATAAAACTGTGAAGTATCTAATTAACCTGGCACTTTACTCTCCTTCTAGTTTGTCAGAGAGAATCCGGCTTCTCAATTCCATACCCTAGCAGAGTTATAGTATCATAGCATCTTAGATATAGAAAGAGCCTTAGGGACCATATAGTTAAAACTCACATCTAATGCAGAAATCCCTTGTCAAAATACAGTTAGTCTGTTTAAAAATCTATTTATTGGGGGCAGCTGGGTAGCTCAGTGGATTGAGAGTCAGGACTAAAGACGGGAGGTCCTAGGTTCAAATCTGGCCTCAGACACTTCCCAGCTGTGTGACCCTGGGCAAGTCACTTGACCCCCATTGCCCACCCTTCCCACTCTTCCACCAAGGAGCTAATACACAGAAGTTAAGGGTTTAAAAAAATAAAAAAAAAATCTATTTATTTACTTAGCAAGCATTTGTTCTCTCCTTTTCCTTGTATCACCACCCTCATGAACAATGAAAAGAAAAAGAAAAATATAACCCTCATAACAAATATGTATAGTCAGAAAAATAAATTCCTACAAAGGTCATATCCAAATAAATATACTCACATTCATACATACATATATAATACCTATAAGTCCAATGTATGTACATCTCTCTCTTTCCATATATTGGTGTTTTATATCTATCATATTTTTGTCAGAAAGTGTGTAACTTGTTCCATCTATAGTCCTGTGGACCCATTGATTATCATTGCATTGATGAGAGTTCTAAATTGTTATTTTGTACAATGTTTTCATATAAATTATTTTCCTAGTTCTCACTTCACTCTGCATCAGTTTATAGAGGTCTTCCCAGTTTCCTCTGAAGCAGTTCATTTTATTGTTTCTTGTGATATAATAATATTCTAATCTATTCATATAGCTCAATTTAATTAGTCATTCCCTAGCAGGTGGGTACCCCCTTATTTTCCAGTTTGGGATTACTATGAAAAAAGCTGCTATAAATAATTTTGTACATATAGGCCTAACTTCTCTTTCTTTGAACTCATTTAGTAGTATAGGCTTAGTAAACATATCAGTTTAAAACATTTTCTTTTTTTTTTTTTTTATTGAACTGGTCTGCCTTCATGTAATTTCTTCTATTAGTCCTAGTTGTGTCCCTAAGCAGGATTTGTACCTGGATCCTTGTGACCCCAGGCCTGTAGCTCTATCCACTTAGCCATCTAGCTACTCATAGCACATTCATTTTAATGTTTGTTGGGAAAGTAATGAGACAAATCTATGGATTTTAAGTTGTGATTTAAGAATGATCTTTCCCTCCCATAAGTTTCTTGATTCTTTCTGATTACAAAATAAATTACAAAATGAATAGTCCATTTTCTGACAGAATTAATATTTTGAATTATCTCAGTTGATTGATGCAGAATAATAGATGAGTTTTCTCTTGTCTCAAGGAACACATACAGCTGCTCAATCAAGCCTAAAAGTTTCTGTATTTAATACATTCTCTGGACTAATGCTGCTCTACTTAATAATTCTGCTAAATTAGTCAATGACACATTTTTTGATAGAAATCTCAGCTTGAAAACATAAAAACTAGCTTCTGTAGGAAGAGTCTATATTCCTGACTTAAAAACTCTTATTTCTTATAAGCATAGAAAACTACCATTTGCAATTACATTTGTTATATGATAAAATATTCCTTGGAAACATATACAAAGAAGTCATGTACAAGAAAAATTGGAACCAACAACAGAGGAAGGGCATTAACATAAAGGGAGATCAGGAAAGGAATCCTATAGAAGGTAGAATTTTAGCTAGAATTTAAAGGAAGCCAGTGAAGCCAGGAGTCAGAAATGAGGAGGAAGAATATTCCAGGCATAGGGAAAAGTCAACAAAAATGCCCCAAGTTGTTGAGATGTAGTGTCTTATTTCAGAAAACCAATGGCATTGGATCACAGATTATGGAGACAGACAGGCAGACAGAAAGAAAGTAAGTAAGGCACAAGAAGACAGAAAGTTGCAGGGAGTAGGTTGTGAACAACTCCAAATGCCAAACAATTTAAACCTGGAGTTGAGGGAGTGATGACATGGTCAGATTTGCTCTTTAGGAAGAATAACTTTGAAAGATGAGTGGAGGAGGAGATGAAGTAGGAGAGATGAAGAGGGACTTGTGGGAGAGTCCATCCATCTAGTACAATACCTCAGGCATAGGACGATATGTACTTGCACTAGGGTGGTTTCGGTCAGAGGAGAGAACGGGGGCATATGTGAGAAAAGTTACAAAGGCAGCATTGATGGGCTTTGGCAATAGTTTAGATGTGAGGCATGTGAGAGAGTGAGTAGTTGAGGATTACACTTAGGTTGGTATAGAGAGCCAGCTCTATATTTTGGGGGGTCCTGAGTGGCATTTAGTGGCATCGGATTAAAAAGACCAGAAACAGAAAACTGAGAACAGCCAGACTAATTGTTTAGCTCATAGCTGCTCCAACTTCATGGAGTTTTTGAGTTTATTATATACTGGTTTCAAACAAAGAACACAGCTTTGAAGGGGTTACAAATCATACAAAACCCATTAAAGTCTAAAAAGTAGAGAGATAGGTACAGGGGCAAGGGCCAGATTCCAACCACCAATTAGTAGGAAGTTAATTCTGGGAGCAGAAATATATTTCATAGAGATTTTTACTAATTGAGTTCTGTCCTCTTGAATTATAGGACTGCACCTGGTCAGATAAAGTCTTGACTAGCTTTGTCTGTCTCCAGCCTGATTATCTAAGTAATATATTTTTTTAGAGTTCAGGCTTCTTAATTATCAAGGAGAAAAATGGTTAACTCAGTAGCTACTGGTCTGCTAAGGACTCAAAGCTTTCCAATAAGAATATTGAGAAAAGGTGGGGATCTAAAAATGAGTCAAAAGAGGAGTCTCAGATTTTTACCTTAGATGGCCCATTCTGTCTGCATCCTGACATGCAGTACAGAAAAAGTCATACACACAGTTTTATTAGCCGATGATTTTGTAATGGGATCCAGATAAAATATCTATTTACAGACTCTATTTCTCTAAATGACTCCCAATAGCCTCCTGGAGGGGTCAAGTTGTTTTGGGATTAACCTACCTGCTGGTACCAGAGCTTTTCAGGGCTCAGGTGACCAGAACCAAACACAAAGACTGCCTCAGTCTGGATTGGTCACGAAGGGAATCCAGATAACAGGCCCTATTTTGACCCTATTTCTCCAATCGGCCTTCTACAGGTTGGGAGCCTAGGTGATCGGGGAGATAGGGGTACCCTCAATAGTAATAAGGCCGTTTGAAAAAGGGGAAGAATTTGGGGAAAAGATATTGAGATCAGTTTGGGACATACTGAGTTTAAGATGTCTATTTGACATCCTTAACAGGCAGTTGAAAGTGTTGGGGCTAGATAAGTAGATTTGAGAATCATCAACATAGAGATGGTAATCAAATCTATGGGAGCTAATGAGATCATCAAGTGAAAAAGTGTAGAGACAGGAGAGAAGAGGGCCAGGTACAGAACCCTGAGGGACACCTAGAGTTAGAGGGAATAGAAAGTGTGATCTGGAGGAGGTTTCAGTAAAGGAGACAGAGAAGGAGTAGTCAGAAAAGGAGGAAGAGAAGCAAGATGGAGAATCAAATGAAAAATCAAGTATCTTCACTTTTGTGGCCCTCTGTTGGACATTTCTGTTGCTGCTGCTCTCAGGGGCCCTTAGTTCCTCTAAAGCCCCTTCCCCAAAAGGACCACAGGACTAGCAGATCATTTGCCTGGTATTTTCTGGGGCTATCTTTAGCTCTATTTAGCACTATCTATCTGGCTGGTTGCAATTAACTTCACAGCTTGAAAAGTCTGTAGGCATTTTTAATCTGGCTTTTCTTTTGCTTTTATAGTCTCTTCCTTAAGCTTTTATTTAAGCTGTAGTCCCCTTTTAACTCTTATTGGATTCCTAGGGCACTAGTCTCAGTTCTTTTCAAACCATCTTAAGGACTTCACTTAGCAAAACTACAAAGAAGATAGGAGGAGCTCAAGAAGAAGATATTCCTTTTAACTACTCCTCTATCTACTAATTTCCTTAGTTGTCATACAAATTAATTTTAAAGCACAAGTGAAGAGGCATCTTCATAGCTGATAACTTTTGTCACAAGGAAAAACTCTGGATTCTCTATAAGTATATAAGAATTATTATATATATGATATATATGTATGTATATAATATATATGTAAGAATTATTTAATTTATTAAATTATTTTAAACATTAATTATTTTGAGACAAAGAATTAACTATGTGGAAAATAGTAGTTCTTAAGGATCATAAAATCAAAGGGCCATAGATTAGAGCTATGAAAGCTTTCAGAGGATGTTGAGTACAACACCCTTAGTTAATAGATCAGAAAGTGGAGGCTGAGGAATGTTAAATAATTTGCTGAGGGTTACATTGCTAGTATGAATGTAAGGCAGGTTTTAGACTCAAGCCACTATTCCAGCAGTACTAGAGCTAGAAGGGACCTTAGAAGTCATCTAGTCCAACTCTCTCCTTTTAATGTTGAAGAACAGGAAACCCAAAGATGTTAAGTGATTTGTTCAGGGTCTCAAAGGTAGTAGGGGCAAAGCTGATTCTAACTTGAACACTATTATTCTAATTTTATCACTCTTTTCACTGCAAGTTAAAACTAAAGATATTGTATAGATGTGAGGGGTGTGTGTGTGTGTGTGTGTGTGTGTGTGTGTGTGTGTGGTTGGGAGAAGCAGGGTTACTAAATTTATTGGAAGATAACAATAGCAAATATTAAGCAGTGTCTCTTGGTGTTTTGAAGTTTATCCTATTTATAGGCTGGGTATCTTGCAAATTAGATAAATTGCTAGACTCCAAACTGTAGAAGGCCGATTGGAGAAATAGGGTCAAAATAGGGCCTGTTATCTGGATTCCCTACGTGACCAATCCAGGCTGAGGCAGTCTTTGTGTTTGGTTCTGGTCACCTGAGCCCTGAAAAGCTCTGGTACCAGCAAGTAGGTTAATCCAAAAACAACTTGACCCTTCCAGGAGGCTATTGGGAGTCATTTAGAGAAATAGAGACTGTAAATAGATGTTTTATCTGGATCCCATTACAAAATCATCAGCAAGTAAAACTGTGTGTATGATTTTTTCTGCACTGCATGCCAGGATGCATGGACCATTTTAGGTAAAAATCTGAGACTCCTCTTTTGACTCATTTTTAGATCCGCACCTTTTCTCAATATTCTTATTGGGAAGCTTTGAGTCTTTAAGCAGACCAGCAGCTACTGAGTTAACCATTTTTCTCCTTGATAATTAAGAAACCTGAACTCTAAAAAATATATTACTTAGATAGTCAAGGCCAGACACAGACAAGGCCAGACAAGACTTTATCTGACCAGGTGTAGTCCTGTAATTCAAGAAGAGGACAGAACTCAATTAGTAAAAATCTCTATGAAATATATTTCTGCTCCCAGAATTAACTTCCTACTAATTGGTGGTTGGAATTTGGCCCTTGCCCCTGTACCTATCTCTCTACTTTTTAGACTTTAATGGATTGTGTATGTTTTGTAACCCCTTCACAGTTGTGATTCTTTCTTTGTGTTCTTTGTTTGAAATCAGTTTATAATAAACTCGAAAACTCCAAAGCAGTTGGAGCAGCTATGAGCTAAACAATTAGTCTGGCTGTTCTCAGTTTCTGTTTCCTGTCTTTTCAATCTGACACCACTAAATGCCACTCAGGACCCCCAAAAATATAGAGCTGGCTCTCTATAGTTAAATGAATGAATTAAAGAATATGGATGAGGGGGCAGCTGGGTAGCTCAGTGGATGGAGAGCCAGGCCTAGAGACGGGAGGTCTCAGGTTCAAATCTGGCTTCCCAGCTGTGTGACCCTGGGCAAGTCACTTAACTCCCATTGCCTACCCTTACCACTCTTCTGCCTTGGAGCCAATACACAATATTGACTCCAAGATGGAAGGTAAGGGTTTAAAAAAAAAAGAATATGGATGAGTGGGGGAAACTTTGGATTGTGGCATTTTTTGGGTGATTTTTCAGTTTAAGATCCTATCTTCCTGAAAGCAAAGGTGAGAAATTAGTTCTAGAGTTCTGGTTTAGAATCAAAATGAACTCAGGATGTTCTGTGCTCTACATTTCAAGTAGAACACTTGTGATGACTTTCTTTTCTGTAGATTTGGACAACTGGGTAGTCTTACTAGGACCAAAAGAACTAAAGTGTAACTGAGCCCTTACCATTGCAATTTTACTAGAAGAATTAGTTAAAACCAGATGGTAAGTGATATGGTAATCTATTTGAATTAGGGTAGATGTGTAGTATTCACCTTTAACAGAAAGGAAAGCAGATTCATTTCCATGGCTTGGGGATCTGATTGTTTTAATAGGGGTATCTGTGATCATATGCACAGTCATTCTGTAGGAAGACAAAGGAGAATTCTTAAGTAGCAAAAAAGATATGCTAAAAACAATGTTAATAAAAAGCTGAATGGATTTTCATATAGTTTTAACATTCTGAATTTTTAAAATGCATTTTGACCTGATTTGTGATTAGATATTCTACTTCTTTTCAAAATAATTATAAAATAATAATGTTTTAAAAGGCAACAGTACAAAATAGACTCCAGATTTGATGTTATTTAAAATGGGCTTAAGGTTGTTGGCTTTATGAAATAAGTTTAGTATGTTTTATAATATACTATTAGTATTCAAGCAGTATGTTCTGTGCTCTACATTTCAAGTAGAAGACTTGTGATGACTTTCTTTTCTGTAGATTTGGACAACTGGGTAGTCTTACTAGGACCAAAAGAAGTAAAATGTAACTGAGCCCTTACCATTGCAATTTTATTGGAAGAATTAGTGGTACTAAAATTAAGGCCCGGACATCAGATTAGGAGTGTCAGGAAAAGACATTCAATTAAGCTTTTATTAAGCATCTACTATATATCACAGGTAAAGCAGGTTGAAAACAAAGTCTAAAAATGAAAGTGCCTGCCCTCAGGGAACTTATATTCAAT
The DNA here is from genome assembly GCF_016433145.1 of Gracilinanus agilis. NCBI lineage: Eukaryota > Metazoa > Chordata > Mammalia > Didelphimorphia > Didelphidae > Gracilinanus > Gracilinanus agilis. Next base: position 132,558,582 of record NC_058132.1, on the reverse strand, counting down.
TGAGAGAAACAAAATGCAAAATATATACACATATAAGTATGTGTATATATGTGTGTGTGTATATATATATATATATATATATACACAAAATAAACAAGAACTAATAGAGGACAGGCACTAGTAATTAGGAGCTCAGGGAAGAATTTCAAGTTTTTGCCCATTTCTCTTTTCCATTAGAATGTGAGCTCTTGGAGGTTAATGACTATATTTAGATTGGTATTTAAAGTACCTGCACATACTAAGTGCTTAAAAGTAGGGTGGGTTTGAGGGAGAAGAAAACATATTGAGGTCTGTGTTACAAATGGCACGGATGGGTATCCATTCCTTCTCATCTTGTGTAACTCTCTCTGCCCACTCAAATTACAAAGGAGGAGTCAGGGCTCTTACTGACTGCTGGTTGACTGCATCCATATTCATCCTCTCCAGCACATTCTTTCTCTTAACCCTCCCCGCTACATTAGTCCTGGAAAAGGGGTTAGAATATTCTTTCATCTACTTTGTCACTTCCTGATTCTATCTTAAACACCATTACTTAGCACCTTCTCCTTCTCCGAAGTCCAGGCAAACAAATTTTTATGCCAAATTAGCATCATGGTGGCAGCTATATACTAGTATGTCCTAGTTTGTTCTTCATCCTTACTCTTTTTTTAATTAATATTTTTCCAGATTACATGCCCAAAACAATGTTAATGAAAAGCTGAATGGATTATCAATATGGTTTTAACATTCTGAATTTTTCCTTCCTTCTTTCTTTCTTTCTTTCTTTACTTCCTTCCTTCTTTCCTTCCTTTCTTCTTTCCTTCCTCTTTTTCCTTCCTTCCTCTATTTCCTTCCTTCCTTCCTCTATTTCCTTCCTTCCTTCCTTCCTTCCTTCCTTCCTTCCTTCCTTCCTTCCTTCCTTCCTTCCTTCCTTCCTTCCTTCCT
>NC_058132.1:132555141-132557630 GCF_016433145.1 Gracilinanus agilis | reverse complement strand
TTCCTTCCTTCCTTCCTTCCTTATTTCCTTCCTTCCTTCCTTCCTTCCTTCCTTCCTTCCTTCCTTCCTTCCTTCCTCCTCCCCTCTTCCCTCTTAGAATCAATACTGTGTTTTGAATTCAAGTCAGAAGAATCTTTAGGGCTAGGCGATTGTGGTTATGTGGCTTGCCCAGGGTCATGCAGCTAGGAAATGACCTCCCATTTCTAGGTCTGGCTCTCTCTCCACTCAGACACCTATTGTCCCCATTACAATTTTCAATAATCACTTTTTGACATTGTGATCCATGTTCTCTCCCTCTGACCCCTCCCCAAGACAGCAAGTATTATGATATAGTTTGTACATGTTTTACCATACAATATGTATTTCTATATTCATCTTGTTGTGAAAGAAGAATGGAATGCTTCAATCTGTATTCAGACTTCATCAATTCCTTCTATGATAGTGAATAGTCTTTTTCATCTTTTGGAGTTGTCCTGGATCCTTGCATTATTGATAATGATTAAATCATTCACAGTTGATCATTATACATTATTGTTATTGTGTACGATGTTCTCCTGGTTCTGCTTATTTCATTTTATATCCTATTATGTAAGGCTTTACAGGGTTTGTTTAAATGATTGTCTCGCATTTCTCAAGGAGTTAGTTCCTGGTTCACCATCTTTCCCTCTTCTCCACTTTCCCAAAGTGGGAACCAAGGCTACCTGAGGGGCATAGTCTAACCTTTAGGAGGCCATACTCTGTTCCAGTGTTGTAATCCAATGGTGGGAAGTTAGATCACGTTCCACCTTCTCTAAACTCCTTCATTCCACCCTCTGTCCACTGAATATGTTCCTATGGTAAACCTAAGTTTTAACTTATCTACTATCTCAGCATCCCATTTCATTTACACAAGTACCATTGGGAAAAATCTCCCTTCCCTTAATATTCTTATGCCCTCTTTTAATCTCCTCTTTCAATACTTTGTAGTTGTGGAATGTCGCTTTGGGGGTGAACTCTGTACTCTGTGGCAATGCTTTTTTTTTAAGCCAGCAGTGGGATTAGCCAGCTTCTGGGTCTCTTCCAAACGTGAGATTCTGTATGAAACAAAACAATTCATAATTCTGCTCAGAGTTCTTTAGTGTTTTGTATGAGTTTTCAATAGGTTCCACATAATAATTATGGCCATAAATGTATATAATATGTCTCATGGTATATAAATTCCATGCCAGTCATATTTCATGAGATACATTAAAATCCTCCCCTAATGTCTCCCTTTGATTCTAATGCTTTGCAGTGGAGGTGACCTTGAATTTGAAAAGACTATTCTCAGCAGAGTGCAAACTGATAGGATTTACCTTGTTGGAAAAGTTTTGAGTTTGGGTCCTAGGATAGGCTCTATATCTATTATCTGAGGAACAGCTTAGGTTATTTTAGAGAGACTCATATTAGATTAGACACAGGGTCATGAATTTCTTAGCCACAATAATTCATGAAAACCTCCAACTAAGATATGAAGTGCTTGTGATATGCATTGTTGGAGCGAGTAACTACACTGGCAGAAATCACAGGTCCTTAAAATATTGAAGTGTATATACAGGTATACATACCTCCACACAACCATATATTCAAAACCTAATAATTGAATGTCAATATTTTCCACTGGATTTTGGCTGGAAGATCTTTTAGGGCTATACTCCCCTGTCATCCCTAATTTTGCCACGGAGAAAATGAAACCATCTTGAAAAGATAGATGTTCACTTGTTTTCAGGAAGGATATTGCAGAACATCTTTGGTAACAATCCTTTCATCTTTAGGATGGAAACTGTTTAGCAGTTCACAGTGTAGTATCATTTTCTGTCTCTTTTCTTCTCCTCTCTTTATTTTCCTGCTACGTGTGCTGATCTGTCCTCTTCCCTATGCCATAGACTTAGGATTAAATGATCTGAATTGGACCTTGGGAGAGTCAATTCATTTTTCTGAACCTCAGTTTCCTTAACTGTAAAATGAGGGTGTTAGGCTAGATGATCTCTAAGGTCCCGTCTAATTCTTAATCTTTTTTAAATTATTATTAGACATTTATTAATAATCGTTTTAACCTGTTTACATACTTTATACCCCTACTTTCCCCTTCACCCCCCACTCCCCCCCCCATGGCCAACGCACATTTCCATTGGTTGTAACATGTGTCCTTGTTCAGGGTCTATTTCCCATTCATGTCCACCTCAGCCCATGCATTCAAGCAATTGTTTATCTTATATGTTTCCTCTCCTGCAGTCCTTCCTCTGAATGTGGGTAGCATCTTTACCATAAATCCCTCAGAGCTGTCCTCTGTCATTGCAGTGCTGCTTGTACAGGAGCCCATTAAATTTGATTTTACCATAGTATATCAGTGTCTGTGTACAATGTTCTTCTGGCTCTGCTCCTTTCGCTCTGCATCACTTCCTGGAGGTCTCTCCAATTTGCATGGAATTCCTCCAGTTTATTATTCCTTTTAGCACAATAGTATTCCA
>NC_058132.1:132531642-132550178 GCF_016433145.1 Gracilinanus agilis | reverse complement strand
ATATTGAGCAGTGTTATTTCCTCATTGTTTATACTGCCTTTAATCAGGATGTAATGACCTTCCCTGTCTTTTTTAATCATATCTATTTTTACTTTGGCTTTGTCAGAGATCATGATAGCCACTCTTAATCTTTAATATCACATTTAAAGCCTTCTGCCTCATCTTTGTATTTATTTTTGGCTGGTTTGTAGATTTGACTAGTTTTGGATTGTGCATCAGGTACCAATGAGTTTTCTTGCTGCAGGGAGACAGAGACTTATGTTTTCTTAGCCTAATATAGGGATATTCCTTGATCTTTGAAGACCAAATGGCTAGTGGGATGATAGGTGTATGAGAGGAGTCTCAGTGTGTCAAAGGGAAAGGAGCTCAGTAAGTTATATGATGCAGAGAATAGATGAAAATAAGATGATCATTTTCCATTTACTACATGAGCAGGAGCTAGTAAGACATAGGGGCAGCTAAGTGGCACAGTGGACAGAGTGCTGGACTTAGAGTCAGGAAGACCTAAGTTCAAATCTTGCCTCACACACTTGCTGTGTGACCCTGAGGAAGTCCCTTAAAACTGGTTGTAGCTTTGGCTTCTTCATCTGTAAAATGAGCTAGAATCTAGATGGAAATGGCAAACCACTCCAGTATCTTTACCAAGAAAACCCTAAATGGGGTCGCAAAGAGTCAAGAGCGGGTCGTGACTGAAAACGACTGAATAACAAGCAAGACCTATCTTTAGATTCTTAACTCATTAAAGTATCATTTGTGGAAAACACCAAGTTCAATGAATTTCCGTTTTGAAGTCAGAGCACATAAGTTAGAATCCTGACTCTTGCTACTTATAATCTGTAGCACCTCCAGTAAGTCTCTTAAACTTCTGGTCCTCAGTTTCCTCAGTCCAACAATGAGGGGATTGACCTAGCTGAATTCCCTTAGAATTCTAAATCTATTATCATTCTTATTCACATGTTATGTAGCTAAATCTCACATGAAATTTAAAGATATGTTCTCAGAAAAATGAAGCATTTCTACTTTACAGTTAATAGCTTCCTTGAATCTGGTAAGTTGAGAGTGCTTGGTGGAATAGTGTGTGATGAAAAGCTTAGGTTGCTTAGAACAAATACAGTGTTAGGGGATTGTCCTGGATGACCTCTGGATGTCTTTTCCAGTCCTAAAGGTCTACATTGATTCAGCTATTGTGAGAGATAGAGAAACAGTAATGTGGTGTACTTTCTTTAATCTTGTATCTTTTTTTCAGGGGCATGAGGAGAACCAGTATCACGGGAGAATGGGAGAATGTTTGGCAATCTGAAACCATAAAGATGGTGGTAGTACAAGGAACAAAGATGAAAATCGTGCTAAATGTACATCATGAAGTGCTAGTTATATAGAGCAAAGGCAGGGAGGCTGGGATGGAGTCAGAGTGACTTTCATGTCCACTGGAAGGCATCCATGTTCAACAGCCTGTCAGAGGGGGAGAGACAGGTGCAGCTGGCACGCTGCCTGGGGTGATGACTGGTACAGTGCTTTTATTAAAATTACTGCACAGGGAGGAGAGAAGATAAACACTCTCCAGGTGTGAATAGAACAGGAACACCATATGTTTGCCCAGAACAAAGCATCTATTTCTCCAAAATAAACCAACTAAGTAAAGCAGTATGGTTTGCTTTCACATCTGAGGTGCACTAGGCAAATTACACCCCAAGATTAACAAACATAAATGTCATTGTGTCCCCACTGTTGTTCCCTAATATTTATCATCTAGTTGTGTATTCCCTTTTGACCTAGCGAATAAGAATGTAACCTCCAATGTTAAAACACTTTCTAGAGGGCAAGCACCTCATTAACTTCTGTTGTTACTTTGTACGTTGCTCAGTACAGTGTTCGTCATAAAGTCACACCATTTTAGAAATCCACTAGTCTAGCTTCCTAATTTTATGGATGGTAAAACTGAATCCCAGAGAAGTTAAACGACTTGTTCAAGGTGACATAGCTTATAGGTGGTAGATCAGGGTCTGTCATCTAGGTTTTCTGACTCCTGGTCCCTTTTCATCATATCATGCTGCTTCTCTCAAATCATCTTTCTTTTCAAATGCTATTAGATATAAAATATTCCTAACTAATAATAGTTGTTATTTAATATGTTGACGTTTGTAGTACTTGGGAAATATTGATCGGCCATCATGTTGTGTTATGATAAGCTACATAGATCATAATCAATGCCCACCTATTTCTCATCTTTTTTACTGAATCACATAAGTATGATAAACAGCATGTAAAATGAACTTATACTTCAAATCTGATGCTTTCAAAATTCTGCTGAGGAAGAACAGTAATACAAAAGTATTTCAGAGAAAGAAATAGTAGAAGAATTAGACCACAAAATCATTCCATTCATATAGGTACAAGCTAATTATCTTGGGGCTAATATTCTCAAATGTTAGGACTATGGGGATATTTAGCCATAAATAGTAAGTAAGATAAGATTTAAGATAAGAATGAGACTAGTAGGATGTTAGACTTTCAATAATTTTATTTGAACTTTCAATAATTTTATTCCTCTTAAAAATATTTCCTTTTTATCTACCCTATTTGTACTATTTCAAACCAAAGGGGAAAGCAAGGTTTTTCCAAAAATTTTTTTTCTTAATGACATTGCCTTTTTTCAGACTATTTGCATTTATGAAAGAGACAACTCACACAAGGAACTAACTTAGTTGTAATTTATCGTTAATATGACAGAGACATCAAAGACCTGTACCAGTTGGTGATAAAGTTACCCAAGACTCTTTTATCCAGATCTGGAACAATCATAGCACATATGAAGTCCACTCTGGAGATATTTGGCCCTTTTCAGAATAGAGACTGAAGACTGGTTTTTATATGCAAGTGTAAATTTAGAGATTCAAGCCCTGCTGACCATGTACCTTTGTAAGTTTAGGAATTCAAGGCCCTTTGCAAATGAAGATCAGCAGACCCTTAGAATATTTAAATATACCAGTAAGCTATGAAAAGATGCATATAGTGATTTTTCAAATTCCTTTGGTGTTCACTATAGGTGAGTGGATGGTTTGGTGGTGGTGGTTGAAATAAGTTTAACTAGACTAAATTTTCACCCTTATTATTAACCTCAATGAGGCTTTGTCAGTCTTCTGGTTTCCTGGGTAACACTTGTATTAAGAGTTTCCCAAGATTATTTTTCCCCTTCTCCTTTTTCTTTGTCTGATTTTTCTACCTAACTTTGGACAATACTCACATGATATTAACTGTTTAATTGCTTTAATAATGCTTCCTATAAGACTGGCTATGAAATCTTCCTATCCCTGTGACAACTACTTCAATAAGCCTAGTCATAGAAGCATAAAATGATGGCTATGTGAGTTTATGTGACTAGCTACTTCCCAGTTATCCTTCCATGTCTCTTTTGCTTCCTCAGTTGCATTATACACATATTTCTAGGTGAATACTAGGAGCTTGGTGACCTGTGACTACGACTGCCTCAGATAGATGACCCAGTAACAGTTCTTTTGGAGAACATTATTGTGGATTCTTACATTCCTCCTTTCTCCCAAGATCAGTCATGGATAAAACCTATGAAGGAGATGTGGAGTATACTCACTGGAAGGAAAGGAAACCCTGCACATCCCAGACACTATAACCAATTCTTTAAGTGGGGAAAGGAACTTCTCCCTTCCTTCCTCTTTTTTTTTTTTGCTCTTTTAAAAACTGATTTGAAGACATTTTATTTTCTCAGTTATAGGTAATAATAATTTTCAACACGTTTTCCAAAATTATGAGATCCAAACTGTCTCCTTCCCTACCCCTACTAAGAGATGGTAAACAGTTTGATCTGGGCCATATATGTATTATCATGCAAAACACACTTCCATATTGGTCATTATTGTAAAAGCACTCACACCAAACAAAACCCTCCAAATAAAGTTATAAATAAAGTGATATGAAAGATAGTATGCTTTGATCTGCATCCAATTCCAACAGTTCTTTCTCCAGAGGTGGATGGCATTTCTCATCATAAGTCCTACAGAATTGTCCCAGATCATTGCATTGCTGAAAGCAGTCAAATTTTCATAGTTGATTATCGTACACTATTGCTGTTACTGTAAACAGTGTTCTCCTGGTTCTGCTTATTTCACTCTGTATCAGATCATGTAGTTTGTGTTCCAGCTTTTTCTGAAATCATTCTGCTCATCATTTCTAATAGCACAATAGTATGGCATCACCTAACATTTACCACAATTTGTACAGCCATTCCCCAGTTGATGAATATCCCCACCCTCATTTTTCAATTCTTTGCCACCACAAAAAGAGCTGCTATAAATATTTTTATAAAAGTAGGTCCTTTCTCTTTTTAAAATTATCTCTTTGGGATACAGATCCAGCAGTGGTATTACTGGTTCAAAATGTATGCTCAATTTAATGGCCCTTTGGGCATAGAAACTCTCCCTTTTGACTGTGTCTTATGTACTAAGACACTACAGAATATACACTACCAGGCAGAAAAATGGCAGTTTTCACCAACAGCCATTTGCTTTTACATCCTAATCTATATGCCCTGCAAAGAACTCTTATCCTCAGGGTAAAATGTTGTTCATTTGTTTCAGTTTTAATCATGTTTGACTCTTTATGACTCCATTTAGGATTTTCTTGGCAAAAGATACTGGAGTGGTTTGCCATTTTATTCTCCAGGTCATTTTACACATGAGGAAACTAAGACAAACAGGGTTAAGTAACTTGTCCAAGGTCACACAGCTAGTAAGTGGTCTGAAGCCATATTTGAATTCGGATCCTACTCACTCCAGGCCTGACACTCTATCCATTCATTGTGTTATGTACCTACTCAAACTCTTTGAGGGTAGAGATAATTATTTTGTTTCTTCGCATAGTGCTTTGTATGCAGTGTGTTCTTAGATACTTTTAGTCATCTTTCAGCCCAATGCATAGTGCATCCACATTCCTTCCTTAGTAGAATGGTTTAAGATCTTATCTTTTTGATTCTCTGTGGATAGGTATACCCCTGTGCTTTTTGCTTGTCCCGTTTTTTATACTTTCTCTTGGTGACCTCATTAGCTCTCATGGGTTCACCTATCTATCACTTCATTGTCATACAACTCCCAGATCTACTTAATCATCTCCTGAATTCTAGTCCTGAAACTAACAGTATGTCTTTACCTGGATATCCAAGAGGTATTTCAAATTATAAATTTCCCAAATAGAACACACTATCTTTTCTCTAAAATGCTCCTTTCTCCTGAACTTTTATGTTTCTATTGAGAGGATCATCATCATTGCAGTCACCAAGATTCACACCTTCAGGACCACCCTCAACTTTTCCCTTTTCCCTCACCACATCCAATAAGTTGTCAAGTCTTATCAATTGTATTTCTCTAATATCTCTGTCCCCCTTTTTCTACTCCTAGGCACAATCCCACTTGGATCTTCATCCTTCTCAGCTATACTACTGCTTTCTATTAGTCTCTGCTTTGACTACCACTGGCCTCTTTGATTTCTAATTCATCCATGTAACTTCCAAAATGACATAAAATTTTTAAAAATTAAAAAAATACTGTGTATTGGTTCCAAGACAGAAGAACAGTAAGGGTTGGGCAATGGGGGTTAAGTGACTTGCCCAGGGCCATACAGCTAGAAAATGTCTAAGGTTAGATTTTAACACAGGGCTTCCTGTCTCTAGACCTGGCTTTCAATCCACCGAGTCCTCTAGCTGCACCACACCCTCCTTCTAATGATATTCTCATTTTTATTTTAAATTTATTTATTAATTTAGAATATTTTTCCATGGTTACATGATTCATGATCCCCCCCCTCGCTTCCCTTTCCCCTTCTGGAGCTGACAAGCAATTTCACTGGATTATACATGTATCATTATTCAAAACCTATTTCCATGTTATTCATATTTGGAGTAGAGTGATCTTTTAACCCCCAAACCCCAATCATATCCACATTGAACCATGTGATCAATTGTATGTTTTTCTTCTGCATTTCTGCTCCCACAGTTCTTTCTTTGTATGTGGAAAGCATCCTTTCTCATAAATTCCCCTGTGTTGTCCTGGGTCATTGCCTTGCTGCTAGTAGAAAAGTCTATTACATTTGATTGTACCAGTGTATCAGTCTCTGTGTATAATGTTCTTCTGGTTCTGCTTCTTTCACTCTGCATCAGCTTCTGGAGGTCTTTCCAGTTCACATGGAATCTCTCCAGTTCATCATTCCTTTTCGCCCAACAGTATTCCATCACTATCAGATACCACAATTTGTTCAGCCATTCCCCAATCGATGGACACCCCCTCATTTTCCAGTTTTTTACTATCACAAAGAGCATGGCTATAAATATTTTTGTATGAGTATTTTTCCCTATTATCTCTTTTGGATACAAGCTCAGCAGTGGTATGGCTGGATCAAAGGGCAGGCAGTCTTTTAAAGCCCTTTGGGCATAGTTCCAAATTGCCCTCCAGAATGGTTGAACCAATTCAAAACTCCACCAGCAGTGAATTAGTGTCCCAATTTTGCCACACCCCCTCCAACATTTATCACTTTCCTTTGCTGCCATATTTGCCTGTTTACTAAGTGTGAGGTGCTCCTAATGATATTCTTAAACCAGGTCTGAGGATATGAATCCCAAATGTCTTTTGAAAAAATGCAAACTATATTCTTTGCCTTTTAAAGCCCATTACAATTGGACACCAACCTACATTTCCAAGCTTACTTAGCATTATTTTCCTGCATGTACTCTTGGGTCAAGTCAGATTGGTCTACTTATTATAACTATACATGATTTTCTACTTCCCACCTCCATGTATTTGGAAAAGCTATTATTCCCTATGCCTAGAATGCATATCCTCTTTACCTCAACCTTATAGAATACCCAGCTTCCTTAATAGCTCAGCCCAAGTATCATACAGGAAGCCTTTCTTGACCCCACTATCCCTTCTGCTTGTTGCTAGCATCCTCTTTGAACCAAAAAAAATGCAGACCCCAAATCAACCATAAGATCTGAGATAGTTTGGAATGTAGCAGATACAGTTTTGTGTCTAATAACCAGCAGAAGCTTAAGAATATGATGCAGAAATACTACTAAAAACCTGGAGAAGACTTAAAGGGAATGGATAGGACCACCATTTTAAAGTATTTAATGGGTTGTCATTGGGTTTCATTTCCATGATTACTACTTGCTCTAGGATAGTTTTTCTATAAACTAGCATCATTTCTTTATTGTCTAGCTTCAGAGATTACTTGGTTCCTTATCTCATCTTTTTAAAACAAAGAGCTCTGTAATAGCAATAGGATAAACCCTACTAACAATCACCTGCCTGGAGGGCCTAATTCTTCCTTTATATGTTGGTATAGGAATACACTCATTTCCTCCTTACATCCTCACAAGATGTAGAAGAAAAGCTGATGCAGTTTTCAGGGTTATTGATAACAGCTGCCACCTTGCTGCTCCATAGCTTAGTTTCCTTGACTTCTCTGCCTTTTTTAGACAAAACCTTGGTTAAATACTCTGAAAACTACCCTTGAATGGTTTTGTTTATAGGCACAGTCCAGGCTAGGTAGCCCCCCTTTCTCCCACACCTACCTTCTCATCATGCCTTGTGTGTGTGTGTGTGTGTGTGTGTGTGTGTGTACACAAGCACACAAATGTATTTTATATTTATATATTAGTATATTTATATCAATTATATTTTATATTGATATAATTTAGGTATCACAATTTATCTATATATAGATTTGTGTGTATATATGTATAAGTATATACATACATATACATACCCACACACATTTGCTTTTAAAAACTAGCAAGATGAAACACATTCAGTTTATTTTTTTCCTGCAGAGGGATAATATTGTCTTAAGAAAATATAGCATCAGCTGTCCTGAATGCTTTGGAGACTGGGAGAGTTCATATGAATTATAAATATTTTTATCACCACTTTCCCCCAGGGAAACAATCAGAGAGAAAGAACCTCAATCTGTCTGGGAGGAGCATAAAAATTATATTCAGCTTTTCAAAGGAAGCAATAACCTTGCGTCTTAATAATAACTTACATTTACACAGCACTTTGAATATACTGGGGGCTTTATATCTGCTGTATCTCATTTGACCCTCACAACAACTCTGTGAGGGTGATAGTACAAAAATGATCATCTTCATTTTACTGCTAAAGAAAATGAGGTTCAAGTGACTTGCCTAAGAGCTTATACCTTGTAAGTGGCAAAGGCAAGATTAGCTTTTCTGACTGGTTCAATATTCTTTCCACTCTAATGTGATGTATTATGGCTCCCTCAATGCAGGCTCCTGTGTTTTCCTTATTTATTATCATTTATTTGTTTTTTTGTCCTTCATTTCAAAAAGGTGCAAAGATATCACAGGTTGATATCTTCACTCCTGGGTGAATTGATTTTAAGTGAAACAGGGTTGTATTAAGTCATTAGGTTCACCCTCTCTTCCAGAGTCATCCAGGTCCAATGACAAAACAAAATTTAAGATGACTGGTGAAAGCCTGGGAAAGTACATGACCTTGGTGTCTGATGTCTGATTAAGATCTAAGTGCTCCATAGCACCTGCTTTAGCTGCTTTCATGGCCACTGGAACAAATTGTTCTCATCTGCCCATTTGATGGAGGGAAGTCTTTGCATGTTTGGAGGAGATATCCTCCTAACTCACTGATGGGTTGAAGACCTGTTGGTTATCCTCAAGCTGGTTCAGTTCTACTACTGGGACAATTTTGCTGGTGTGTGGCTGCTATACATGCTATGGCTTCTTGGAGCCACAGATGAGAGTTGAGTGAAAGGTAGACACCAATGGTGGATGAGCAGCCCTGAAAAGGGCTTGACAAACCCTGACAGAAAAGATACAAAGTCTCTATAAAGATAAAAAATAATAAAGGCTGATATAATAATATAAATTAGTATTTTAATTAAAGCCATGCTGATAGGTAAAGTTATTAGACCACACGCTTGTAAGAATTCAAAACTGCCGCCCAGCCATTATTGTTACCTCCTTCCTGAGTCTGCTGGCCAAGAGGGCCACTCCCTCCTAACCCAGGAGATTTAAACCGACCTCTGCGTGGTAACGTAGACGTCCCCACGCCCAAAGAACAGGAAACGGAAACCCGTTGGACTACGGGAAATGTAGTTTGATTATTTCCACGTGTCCATAGAAAATACATATATATATATATACTTAAAGATGGCATCTCCCAAATTTCATTCTTACATCTCCCTGAATACTCCACAAACCCCTATCATTTATTTAATATTTTTATGGCTATATATAAATTGTTTTTCACCAAAGTTTCTGCATTTTCCCCTTTCCTCACTTCCCCACATACAAAAGAAATTTGAAAGGGAGAAGTAGTGAATTTCCAGGAAAGCAGGCTTGTTTTCAGAGGCAAAGAAGTAGAAACCAAATTGCCAACATTCACTGGATCATGGAGAAAACAAAGGGATTCCAGAAAAGCAGCTCCTTCTGCTTCGTTTACTACTAAAGCCTTTAAACTGGTGGATCACAATAAAATGTGTCAAGTCCTCAAAGAAATGTGAGCACTAGTTCACCTTAGTTGTCTGCTGAGGAACCTGTATCTGGGTCAAGAAGCATCAGTTAGAACCAAATGTGGAACAACTGATAGATTTAATATCAGAAAAGGAGAATGACAAGACTGTGTATTATCACTTATTTTTTAAAAAAACTTTTATGCAGAGTATCATGCAAAATACCAGACTGCCGCATGAATCAAAAACCAGAATTAAGGTTTCCAGGAGAAATATCAACAATCTTTTATGCAGATGATACAACTATGATAGCACAAAGTGAAGAAGAAGAAAGGAGAGAATATAAAAGCTGGCTTGAAGATTAACATAAAAAAACAACCTAAGATCACAGCAATAGTCCCGTTTCTTTCTGGCAAATAGAGGGAGAAAAAATGGAATCCGTATGAGATTCTATATTCTTGGGCTCAAAGGTCACTGCAAACAATAACTGCATTCGTGAAGTTGAAAAATAGTTGCTCCTTGGAAGGAAAGCTATGGCAAATCTGGACAGCATATTAAAAAGCAGAGATATCACCTTGCCAACAAAGGTCCATAGAATAAAGTTATAGTTTTTCCACTAGTGATGTGTGGATGTGAGAGCAGAACAATAAGGAAAGCTGAGCACAACAGAATTGACACTTTTGAATTGTGGTGCTGGAAAAGACTTTAGAGAAGCCCTTGGACTGCATAGAGCTCCAAAAAGTCAACACAAACTAATTCAGACTATTGATTAGAAGAACAAATAATGAAGCTGAAGCTTAAATACTTTTGCCGCAAAAAGAGAAGATAGGACTCACTGGAAAAGTCCCTGGTGTTGGGAAAGATTGAAAGCAAAAGGAGAAGGAATTATGTAATGGCAGCAATGAACAGGCACTGCTTGGACAGATTTAAGGAGAGTGGAGGACAGAAGGGTCCAGAGATTATAAAGAGTCCAACGCAAATGAATAATTCGTTAGGGTTCGGAATCGTATACCCCAAGAACTGAGACCCAGAGACAATGCAAGTTCACAAGAGACACTTTATTACTAGGGCACCAGGGTGGCTCCAAAGTAGGAGCTGTGCCTGGGGGGAGGATTACAGAGGTTATATAGACCCCTGGGAATGTTTGCTTAGGCTGCTAAATTAGATAACAGGGTATCTCTCGTTGGGGTGTGTGGCTAAGCTGTGGGGTTGCAGCTCATTCCAGGAAGGGGCGTAGAGGGGTCTTGGTTCACTAACTGCCATAAATCCAACTAACTGTTATAAATCCAAATTCCAAACTTGCAGATTGAACAATTGAATAAGGGATTTTAAGAAGCAGAAGTGAGGAGAGAGAACATTCTAGCTATGGGGGCTAGAAAGGCATGGAAAAGACACAGATTATCTTGTGTGAGCCAGTTTGGCTGGACCATAGTGTACCTGGTGGGGAGAAATGTATCTTAAGACTAGAAGTTTAGGCTCTAGCCATGTGATAAAAGACTTTCAAGGCTAGTGGAGTTTAGAATGGGCCTTAGAAGTAATTGGGAGCCACTGTTGTTTATTGAGAGGGGAGTGACATGGTCATACTCATGCTTTAGAAAAAGTACTTTGGCAACTTTGTGGAGGATGTTTGGGGGAGGAAAGGAACTTGAGGTAGAGAGACCAATCAGGATGCTATTGTTATAGCTGAGATGAGTGTGGTAGCTGTTTGAATAAATAGAAGGGAACATATATGAGAGATATTATAGAGGTAATTGACATTTATATGGCTTTTTGGTTTGTGGAGTATTTTATATACATTAAATCATTTGATCCTCAAAACAACTTTCTTATGGTTATGCTCATTTGTTATAATTTTCTATTGGTTGCCTTCCTTGATTTTATCACCTCCAGAAACTCATCATTCATCAAGATGAATTCAACATTGAAGTTTTTACCTCCTCAGTATTCCTCCCTTTGGGGTTCTTATCTCCCTCTGGTTGGAAAAGGTAGACATCTGGGAGCTTCTTTGTTTGAGGAGCGTACCCAGGAAATTCACCTCACTCTCTCCCATCTGGATTATTTTTTGGATTTCATAATCTCCAGAAACTCATTATTTTGCAAGGGGAAATCAACTCTAGATAATTTTCTATTAGCTTAGGGTTATAATGAGCCTGGAATCAGAAATATTTGAGGTCAAATCCTGCCTTAAACACTTATCACTTAATTTCTGTCTGCCTCACAATCTATAAAATTATCTGTAAAATAGACATAATAATACTTCCTAGATTGTTGTGAGGAACAAATGAGATATTAATAATAATAAAGAGTTTAGTCCAGCGTCTGGCATGTAGTAGGAGCTATATAAACGTTAGTTGTAATTTTGCTATTATTCCACACCTTTTCCCATACCTATTATTCCACATATCTTTAAGACTTCTTCCTGCCCGTGGTAGCCTTATGCCCACTCCACCCCACTTTTCAACTTTTGATATGTAATCTTCCCTCATTAAATTGTAAGAATCTAAAGGGCAAAGACTATATAATCCCTTTCTTTATATTCCCAATACTTAGCACAGTGTCTGGCACATTACAGATGCTTCATGAATGTTTATCAACTATTCATTTTTAAGAGAATTGAGACTCAGAGAAGAGTCAGAGGTGGGATTCCAACTCTACTTTAAGACCTGGAGTCGAGTAATCTCTAGATGTATATGTATATTACACTTAAGATACTACACTATATTCTATACTTGTTCTCAACATAAGATAGAATAAGAACTGACTTAATCTAGTAGAACATGGAGCCAGAAAAGAGAACCCAGGAAACCAAGATTCTTGTCTTAGCTCTGCTACTAGCTACTTGGGTGACCTAAGCCAATTCAATTTCTCTTCTGCAAAAGAGAAGTAATATAATCTGACAAAACTATTGTAAGAATCAATTTAGCTAGCAGATGAGAAAGCTTTTTGAAAAGTATAAAGCTGTACAGAGATGTAGGTTATTATTATAATTATCTCATTCTTCTCATCTTTTTCACTGGGAATCAGATAGAAACAGTCCTGGGATGTCATTGTCCTATTATTATTCTTTTATATTTAATATTTTCTAATCCATTTCACATGTAGGTAAAATAACTGTTTTCTTTAGTTGACTTAAAGTATTAGAATGCAAATGCTTCCCCTGTGGTGCTCTGAAGGCATCTTTGGCACAGCTTCAGGAGCACATTGCTCACATAAGATATTTTATCTCCTCTGATTGGTTTCTATAATTTGAAAGCTCTTCATTCCATGTAGTTTAGAGGTTATGAGCATTTGGGATAACAGCTGATATTAAAGTTTTCTTATCAGCACACTTATCAAATGTGATTCCAGAGGATCAATGATGAAAGATGTTGCCTGCCTTCTGACAGAGATGATCCGCCAATGCGCAGCATGAGACACACATTTTTAGATATGGTCGGTATGGGATTTTTGTGTGACAGTACATGTTTGTTACAAGGATATTTTTCTCTTTTTTCCCCTTTAGTGTAGGAGGAAAGAAATAAATGCTCAATAACTGGAAAAATACAATTTAATTAAAAATAAAAAAAATATTGTTCTTAAGTTTTTAGGAATTGTTGTCATATCCAGGAAATTGTGGACAACAATTCTGCCTGTGGTAATGATCTATATCTAGTATAGCTTATTAGTTGAGTTCTCCAGAATACTTTAAAGTCTATATTTGCAATATGGGGGCTTAATATTTGTCAATCCATGAAAGATAGACAGCAAGCTTCTGCTTTTAGCCACCAGGTCTTATTTTACTAGGTGTTTGCTGTAATGCTTGGGTCAGGGGCCATAAACTAGTAAAACACTAGAAGGAGGAAGGTGCTAGTTGTAAAAGGATGGAATGAGCTGTATCCGGGCTGAGCTTGAAACTAGCTATAAATGTATCCAGGATCCAACCCAGGTTAACTGAGCATCAAGTGAAACTCTCACTCCTTGACACCAGGTTCCTTTAAGATGTCAGATTTCCAGCCACTTTCCTGCTGAGGAAGTAGCTTCCTATTGGTGTATTGTAGGTTGACAGGAAGTGAATGTTGAACTTTCTGCCCTTCAGCAAAGGAGTTTATACCTGCTGAAACTGATCAGAACCTTTTCTGTTGGCTATTCTTGCTTGGCCTTAAATTGTAGGCAAAAACCACAAAGTTCTCAGGTTAAGGCTGAGGGGTTTATTGATAACAGCTGTATTGGGAATAAGGCAGTGGAAAGAGGGTTAGGAAGTACTGAGAACTAAGGGTGAAAGATTTATCTGCCTCAGGTTGCTAATAGGTCTTGTCTGGATGCTCTTCTGCTGACCCAAGGCAGGTAGCCCTGGGTCAGAGTGATGCGGTCTCTGGATAATAGATAAAGTTGATCTTTGACTAAAGGTTTGCCAGTAGTGCTGATAGTATTGATAAATTGTTCTGCTGAATTGGTTTAACCCTATTCTAGGCCTAACCAGTACCCAAGTTCCCGTTCCCACCACCCAAGGGCCCCAGGGGGTATGGGATAAGTGAGAGGTGAGGGGAGAAGTCAGGAAAGAACAGACCCCAGCCCTGGGTCTCCAGGGCTTTATATACCCTTGGCCCAACTGGCAGTTGGTGCTTGCCCTGTGGCTCATGTCATGGTCAACATTTCAACCAGGGCAACTGACAGTTTGCCCCAAGCAAACATGGCAATGTTAATAATCCTATATTACATTGCTAAGTGCAATGTAATATAGGATTATTATAACTAACAGCAATAATCTATAATATCACTATTATTTCCATGATAATCCCATCTCTATCATTTCCTTCATTTATCTTCATTTTCCTCCAGTTAGTATTCCTAGACACTCTGGACCTTTTCCCTCCAGGACAGAGCAGCCTTCTCAGCCAGAAAGTTCACTCTGGTCCTGAAGTCTCCTCATCCTGGAAATTCATTTTTATCTTACCCTTTTCACTTTGAAAGTTCACTCTGTCCCAATAACCCTTTTTTTCTGATTGTTCAGTTACTCTCAGTGTTTCTATTTTAAGGAAAATACTCAGATATGCTAGGTATTCATTCATTCCTGGATTTTACCCTGACTCTGGACTTTCTCTATCAGGCCCCAAAGTTCTTCTTCTTCAACCTTCTCCCTTCTTTTACTCTACCCCTTTCAACTTCTTTTTGTATACTGTTTTACTCCATTAAAATATAGGCTCTTCAATGTTTGGGACTCTTTCTTTTTACTTGCATTAGTATTATTAGTGTTTAACACAGTGCCCCAAGTGCTTAATAAAATGTTTATTTTACTTCATTTCCTTCTTTCTCTACAGTGATTAATATAACTCTTCTGTAATTTCTTGTACAAATGACTTTGTCCTGAATAATCATTATAAACCCTTCTTTTTCCCCAAGCAAAAATATATATGATTCATCCATTTGTTTGGTGTGTCTTTGTTGATGTAATTTTGGCCAAGTTCATGTGGATGTTACCCTTGGAAGGCATTTTGTTTCTATTCTTGGTTTGATGAGATAGAAACACATTCTGACATCACTGGAAGGTCTTATCAATGAAATGTCATTATGGGAATCTACTTGCCTCTACTATTATCATTTGGTAAGGTTCCATCTTCATTTTTTTTTTTTAGATTTTTTTAAAGCCTTGTACTTCGGTGTATTGTCTCATAGGTGGAAGATTGGTAAGGGTGGGCAATGGGGGTCAAGTGACCTGCCCAGGGTCACACAGCTGGGAAGTGGCTGAGGCCGGGTTTGAACCTAGGACCTCCTGTCTCTAGGCCTGACTATCACTCCACTGAGCTACCCAGCTGCCCCCATCCACCTTCATTTTTGCCAAAATATCATTTGCTTTCTAGCTGTCAATGGCTTCATTTCTTCTTCCACATCCTTCTTTTTTCCCTTGAAATAATTTTTCTGCTTCCTATCTCTAAAGTTCAGGTCCTACATTTGTCTTTTCCTAAAGTTACCATGTTCTGCAAAGACAGGGTTATTTTCTTCCCTACCATTCAATGAAGCTCCATTCAGTGTCTTTCTTTAGTTATTTCAGGTAAGTGATCTTTGAACTTGAGACCATCCAAGCTACATGCCTGGGGCCTGTTGTGAATGCTTTTAAAAAAAGATTAGCTATTTTAGATTAGGTGATCAGGAAGATGGCATAGAGCTATTATTTTTTTCTACAAACTTTTAAAACAATTCCAAAACTCTAAAGAAGGGAAATATATACATCAGATATAAAGTAACTAAAGCTGAATCTATAGAAACCCTGGCACAAAGTAAAAGTCCTCATGAATTAACACTGAGAAATTTTAATTATTAGTACTTATTTTCAATATCTCTAACTCTAGTTCACCCTGAGCACCTGGCATAAGTAAATACACACTTTTGACTCAGTCTGGTTATAGTGATGCCCTGCCTCAAGGATTGCCTTTCTTCACCTCCCTCACCTCAATGAAGCCTCCTCTCACCCTCCTTGGTTGTATAAGAAGCAATATTCATTGATTTTGCCCAGCCTTGTAAAGGAAAAAGGCAAAGACTAGAAATAAGAGTAGAAGATGAACACAGCATTCAGAAGAACAGGCTAGGAGGGAATAAACATTGGGTCAAAGCCAGTTCTACATCCAGAAGTTACCCAGAAAAGTGATCCTGGATGGCTGACCTGACAAGCTCCATTTTGATGTGGATAAGGTATCTCTCTCTTGTAGTTTTGTGCCAAATAGATGGAGGAGGAATTTGAGAATGAGGAGGAATCCCAAAGGCAGATGATAGGAAATTAAAAAAAAAGGTTAAAAAAAATCCCTGAAGAGTGACAGAGATAGCCTGTATTAAAACCTAGTTTGTAAGCATACAAGCCAGTTTGACTTAGACATACAGAAGGGAAAAAATAAATAAAACCTCAAAGAAAAACCCAAGCACTTCAAACAAATATTGCAATGAACCAGAATTACTCAGGGAAATAGGGAATTCTGTGGATTTGCCAAAAATCATGATATGATCACAAGAAATTCTATAATAATTAAAAAAAAAATAAAATTCTCAAAAGAAAAAATTAAGAATTAATTTTGGTCAGAAATTAGCTTTCCACACATAATTAAAGAAAAGATGCAGAGAACAACAGATTTGGAAGGAAAAATACTGAATTAAATGGGTATTTGGCAGAAGAGCAAAAGGAAATAATTTTAAAGGAACTTATGAATTTTATATAAACCAAAGTGACTGATGTTGAAGACAAGAAAAAAGAGATAATTTAAGTATTATAGGCTTCCCAAAAGAACTTGACAAAAATATAAAAATTTGAATACCATAAAATATAAGAAAATAGTCCAGAATTTCCCCAAAACAAATGTTAGATCAAAACAATAATATATGAAAAACAAAATTGATACACCAAACCCCCACAAATTTCGAGTTGATAAATTATGTTGCTTACACATTCACAAAATTTCTGTAATCTATACCTCTCTATATACTCACAGTGTTTCTACAATAGTTGAGGTCCTTTTCATCTCTCATCTAGGTTCTTTCTTTTTTTTTTTATTCTGAATTTCACAAACTTCAAGTGAAATGGTTGTTTCCATATACATAGTAAAACAGAAAAGAGGATATTAACATAAAATTGAAGGCCTTTATTATTTATAGGTTGCATTACTTTTTTAAGGATAAAGTAAATTCAACCTGTGACTTTGAAAGCTGTTCTGATTGTCTATGATTCTTTCTGGCCTTATTTCTGTTTTTTCTTCTACATTAAAATCCTCCTTCTCACTATGCTACCAAAAGTAATACAACAGGCCAGAATATTCCTGAAAGACTTATGGGAAAGAATTCTAACCATACTGAGAGAAAGAACTATGGGAGTAGAAATCCAAACCAGAAGCGTATGAAATCACTTATCATATGTATTTATGGGTATGTGATTTGGGGTTTGGACTTTAAAAGATCACTCTATAGCAAAAATGAATAATATGGAAATAGATATCAAATGATAACATTTGTACAACCTAGTGGAATTGCTTGCCAGCTCTGGGAGGGGGCAGGAAAGAGGGGAGGGGAAAAAAGAATCATGTAAACATGGGAAAATATTTAAAAATAAAAATTAGAAAAAATCCTTTTCTTCCTTCTCCTCCTTCTTCTTCTGTTCTTATTTTTCCTTGTGTTTCCATTTCCCTACAATTGGGAGAAGTTGAGAAGCCTTTGTAACAAATAGGCATAGTTAAGCAAAGCTAATTCCTTCAATAACTAAAAATATATGTCTTATTTTTCATATTTACTCCATCATCTTAGTCAAGAGGCAAGTAACATGTTTTATCTTTAGTCATCTAGAATTATATAGTTGGCCACTGAGTTGTGGGAAGGGAATTTCCCTCCCCATTATGTCACTTTGTTTGATGTCACCAATCAGTGACCTGGAGGGTATTTATCATTGAGATGTGCAGGTATAGACTAACCCTCAGAGAAAGGAAGTTAAAGCCAATGAGATGGGAAACTGGAGAAAAGTACCTATAAGGCAAGACAGCTGCTTGCTCTGTCTGTCTGTCTGTCTGTCTGTCTGTCTGTCTGTCTTCTGGCTGGAGCTTGGAACCTGAAGGAACCCTTGTTGGTGGTGAGCTTCAATCCATTATACGGTGAATAGGGTAGTAAGCTAATTAACTCTCTACCTCTTTCCTACATTTCCCTCTCTTTGCTATCATTACTTTGACGTAATAAAGCTACTAAAGCTACTAACAGCCTCTCAATTTAATTTTAATTATTAAAGTGTTATTAGAGTTCTGAAGACTATGAATTTTTTGAAGAGTTTTTATTGTTTAAATTATTTTCCTAGTTCTGCTCATTTCATTCTGCATCAATCATAAAAGTCTTCCCAGGTCTCTCTGAAATCACCCATTTTGTCATTAAAATATATATGTATATATATGTATATATATATATGTGTGTATATACATATATATATATATTTATATATAAATATTTATTTAGAATATTTTTCCATGGTTCCATGATTCATGATTTTTCCCACTGCTCTCCCCTCCCTCCTCCCAGAGATGACA